>NW_006789568.1:1031228-1074529 GCF_000442215.2 Lipotes vexillifer
GTTCAGGATGTCATCAGAGAGCTCACTCCTTTTCTCTGTACCGGCCACTGCTCTGCGCACCTCTGAGTTCTGGCTTTTTTCTCAGGCACCCTCCCTCAAGATCCCAACAGTGGCAGTGGTGATTCCAGACCTTGCATCCTCACCCCACATCACACAGAAGAAGAGAGGGAGTGGGGGGGTCTCATCATTCCCTATAGAAGTTGTAAGATTCATTCTGATTAGACCAGCCTGGGTCAAGTGCCCATGTCTCAACCAATCGCAGAGCCAAGAGAATGAGATACATTGGTTGGCTCATGCCTGGACTCCTAACCCCTCCATGAACACCTCGTGATTGGGATAATTTATTGGTTTAATCTAATCTCAGATGGGAAGTGTCCACCCTGACCACATGACACAGGGGAAGTGTCTGAAAAGGAATTTGACGTGATGTTACCAGAGAGAGGGGAAATAGATGCTGGACAGTAAACCACAGATGTCCTCCATCTTTGGCATGGAGTCTTGAGTCCCTCCCTGGTCAAATCAGCTATGACCAGGAGGACAGGACCATATAGTAGAGACATGACTACTGGGATGGGTGTGCAGTTCTTGCATCAGGGGGAGTGATTGCTGGACAGGAGGTCTCTACCACAGTAGCAGCTTATGTCTCTAAAACACTGTTCTGCTGCAGATCTCCACACGCCTCAGGATGTTAACCTGGTCATGGCATCTCTAGTCACTCCCACTGGCCTGGTGTAGGTCTGCAGGGGCCCAGTGGGCAGCAGAGGAGATGCTATGGTTGAAGCAGGATCCTGGGTCTCAGCTGCATATGTTCGGTAGGGCTGGGGATGTATTTCGATAGGACCCCCCCGATCCTACCACACCATGCCCACTGGCTGCCCCTTGTACCCTCCTGCTTCCGGTACAGACAACAGTTTCCTGCTGTACTCCTTCCTACTCACCACCATGAAGTCCATCCATTCCAAGTGGACACAGAGGTCTTCAGAGAGAGGCTCTCCTGGGGCAGGGTGGCTTCTAGCACCCCGAGATACTCAGGTTTATGGAAAAGGTCAGCATTTCTCCAAGCATGCTGTTCATACCATTGTGGTATACGCTGTAGTTTAATAGATATGCATCAATTCATAAACATTCCTTGTTTTAAAAATCCTTTTATTGTGAAATGAAACAGATACAGAAAACTCTGCAAGGCAAGCGTAGAGCTTAATGAAGTATAAGGCGGCAAACACCGCAAATGCTCTTGTAACCCAAGGGGTAGAACGTTGCAGCCACCGCCGCCGCCCCCCCAGCAGCTCCTCCACATCCCCTGTCCCAGTCCCAGCCCCTCTCTGCCACTGCAGAGTAACCACTACCTGACTTTTACTGCAGTCACTTCCTTTTGTTTCTTTACAGTTTTATCATCCAAGTGTGCATCCCTAGACTATGCTTCAGTCTTGCCGCCTTAAAAAAAAACCCACGTATTTTACCTCTTTTAATCCACAGGTTCTTCCTTCATCCCTTTATTTTCCTTTCATTTTATTGGTTGAAGAATCCAGGCCATTTGACTGCAGTGTTTCCCACAGTCTGGATTTTGCTGACTGCCCACTCATGGGACCTCTCAGCATGCTCTGCTGCCCATTGTCAGCTGGATCTAGAGGCTCGACCAGACCCAGCTTCTATCCTTTTGACGAGCCTCCAGTGTGATGTGTTCCTTCATCAACTGCCTCTCTTTCTGGGTGCTCTTAGCCTTGGAGGTTCAGCCCCTATAGATCCATTACTTCCCTGGGGGTCCAAAATGGTGACATACATTGTTTTCACTGTGCTGTGACTCACATTTTATTGCCTATTAATTTTGTCAGTCCACACAATTTATGAGTAAACAGGCTTTGAGGAAATATACTGAATTAAACAGGTGATGGCAACATTGATGAGACTGTTCCCATGTTTTACATATCCCGTGTTTTACATAAGGTAATGAAAAGAACCACAGCTGCCACTGCTACAAAAAGATCATGATATTCTAATTCCATCATTTCTTTTTCATTTATTTGCTGGAATTCTTTATAAACAGATGCTTTCTTTCATCTATCATGAGGTTACCCCATGGTATAGCTCACGTAGGAGAGGCAGGATAAATGCTTTCCTCTTTTCCTATGTTTGCCAGTTTGCAAAATAATAGACTGGTTCCTTATTATCCTCTGGAGGTGACCAGTTCATTTTTTCAATATCATTGTGAACTCATGGATTTAACTAAATTTGGTGAGTTTTAGTTTGTTGTAATTATTACTATGTTCAAAGCTCAAATTGTCCTGTCTCTGGCCAGTGGGAGCATCTGTGGGTGGGCTCCTGTGTTCTTTTGAGACTACCCTAGTCTACACATAACCTACCTGTGATGGCTTGTGTGCTGTCCTTTATGTCAAGATGTTACAGGCTCCTTTTGTACACTTTCTCCTCAGACCAGTAGTCAGTCATTTATCCACACAGCCCTGACTTTTAGTGGGAAATGGCATTTCCTGACCACAATGTGTACTCCAGGGATGCTCGCTACTACTGGCTTGGTCATGGTTTCTAGGTCATTTCAGTAGTCAGAGCTAATAGGTATAGATAGAATGGTAGAAAAAATACCTTGTAAGGTCATACTGTTATTTCCAATTAAATTTCAGGACTATAGATTTTAGATTTAATCTTTAAATAAAAGAATTACAGCTGCATCTCCTTTCTTCCACACTGAGAATCCTGATTTTTAAGACACAGGGGATGATAGTTAAAATATCCCATAATTATTCATTTATTTCAGGCAACATTACACACACGACAGGGAATACTAATGCTGCCACCACCAGAATGATAAGCAAAAATAGTTTTAAAGTTCTCACTCCCATTTTCTTTTTCTTTTTTTTTTTTTGCGGTACACGGGCCCCTCACTGTTGCGGCCTCTCCCGTTGCGGAGCACAGGCTCCAGACGCGCAGGCTCAGCGGCCATGGCCCACGGGCCCAGCCACTCCGCGGCATGTGGGATCTTCCCGGACCGGGGCACGAACCCCTGTCCCCTGCATCGGCAGGTGGACTCTCAACCACTGTGCCACCAGGGAAGCCCTCTCACCCCCATTTTTATAGCTATTCTATATTTACATCAGTCGAGCTTATAGCCCTCTTATACCATATTCTCTTCCATTTTATTTTATGTTTTTTATTGAAATATAGTTGATATACAATATTATGTTAGATCAGGTGTACTACATAATGATTTAACATTTGCATACATTATGAAATGATCATCATGGTAAGTCTAGTAACCATCTGTCCCCATAAAGTTATTACAATATTATTGACCATATTCCTTATGCTATATGTGACATCCCTGTGACTTATTTATTGTTTAACTGGAGGTTTTTACCTCTTAATCCCTGTTGTCTCTTTTCCCCCCACCCGCCTCCCTTCTGGCAACCACCTGTTTGTTCTCTGTGTCCAACAGCGTGTTTTTGTTTTGTTTTGTCTATTTGTTTTGTTTTGTTTTTTTAGATTCCACATTTATATTCTCTTCCTTTTAAGCCTCATATAGTTTTGGTTCTCCAAGTAATTATGTATATAATGCTCTCCACTAGTTCTTATGCTGAAGTGTCAAGTAATTTTGTCAGTCTGAGGCTTGTTTTCTAGTAAGTTCTTCAGGAAGAGTTCATAGGAACAATATTCCCTGAGTTCTTGTACACTGATAACAGTTTGTACCTTTTATACTTGATAGTTTTCCTGGATATAAAGTCAGTTTTCTTTGGCTCACACTTTTGCCCTCTTAGATGGGTCACACCATTTTCTTCTGGTACCAAGCAATGTTGTTGAAAAGTCTGATGATGATCTAATTTCCTCCTCTCATAAGTCACTTGTTCCTTTCCCCATCGATGTTTAAAGGATTTTTCCCCTTTAATATCCAGTATATTTACTAAAATATGTCTTGGTGTTGCTCATTCTGAGTCAGTTTTCTCTGGTATATCACGTACTCTTTTAATACATGATATGTACATTAATATGTACAGGTTATTAATCTATTGTGTCTCAGCTCCCAAAGCCATCCTTTACTCTGTGGACCCTGTACCTATTTTTCCTTTTGAGAGCTGGCCCAATGTTAAACTTTGTCAGTAGAGGGCGCTCTAGGAGCAATGGAGGAGGAAGGGGCTTCCCTTCTTCACTCTAGGGTGCCTCATGCACCAGATTAATGCAGCGCATGCAGCTCTTAGCTCCAGCTGTGCCTGGTGATCAGCAGCACAGAGCACCTCCTCCTGGGGAGCTTCCCTTGGCATCCCTTTGGGTGGCTTCAGAGCCTCAGCAAACTTCACCATTCAGTGAGCCACAGCTGTGTCCTCTCCCAAGGTCTTAGTCTCAGCCCTGGGATGAGGGACCTTCTCTTGGTTCCTGTGTCTCAGACCTAGGTGTAGAGGCTTCTGCCTTTGTCTGCTATTTTGTATTCTTTAGAGTTCCTTTTACTCCTTACTAGCCATTCCCCCGTTACTCCAGAGTCTCTGCTGTTATAGTCAGTAATTCTTCATGTGAAACTTTCCCTATGCAAATTACTTCGTGGTTTCTCTCTCCTAAATGGATCCTGACTAGTACAATGTAGGCATCAAATGGGATTTTTTCCTTTTTCCTTTTTTTTTTTTTTAAATTTCAGGAAAGTTTCCTAGAATTTTAGTTTTTAGTATTTGTTTTGTTCCCTTGCTAGGAATTTCATTTTCAGGACTCCTCTGCCTATTTCCAATATTTATCATCTTCTCTTAAATCCCTTTATGTGTTCTTCCGGATTTAAAATTTTTTCTACTTTTCACATTCTGTTTCTCATGAGGCATCGTTTGATTCACTCTTTCGTTTCTTCTGATTCTTTATATCTGAGTTTATTTTTCTTTTATTTCTAAATTTGTCATCTCACTTCTGAGTTTTTCTAATTCTAAATTTTATAACGTCTTTTTTCTTGAGCTGGTATAGTTGGTATAGTTTCGCTCATTGTATTGATGTTATTCTGCTCCTTATTCTCTTTTTTTTTTTCTTACAGACACTTTGGATGATATTTGACATTGATACTTTGTATTCCTCGTTTTCTATGTGAAATTAGTTCTTTGGAGCTTTTGGAATGAGGTGGGTTGAGGAAGCTTTCCTAACTTCTCCTGTTGTTATCATACAGTGTTAAAAAAAAAAGTATAGCAAACCATTAGAACTAATAAATCCAGCATGGTTGCAAGATACAAGATCAATACACAAAAATCAATTGTATTTCTATACACCTGCAGTGAACAATATGAAAATGAAATTAAGAAAACAGTTTCGGGGGGCTTCCCTGGTGGCCCAGTGGTTGGGAGTCCGCCTGCCAACGCAGGGGACACGGGTGCAATCCCTGTTCTGGGAAGATCCCACGTGCCGCGGAGCGACTGGGCCTGTGCACCACAACTGCTGAGCCTTTGCTCTGGAGTCCGCGAGCCATGGCTGCTGAGCCCGCGGTGCCGCAGCTGCTGAAGCCTGCGAGCCTGGGGCCCGTGCTCCACAGCGGGAGAGGCCACCGCAAGGAGAAACCCGCGCACTGCAGCGAACAGTGGGCCCCGCTTGACGCAGCTAGAGAAAGCCCGTGCGCAGCAACTAAGACCCAACACAGCCAAAGATAAATAAAATAAAATTAAAACAAACAAAAAACAATTTCATTTACAATAACACCAAATTATTAGGAATTTAGGAATAACATTGACAACAGAAGTGTAAAACTTATACTCTCAAATATTATTGAAAGAAAATTTAAAATTCCAAATAAATGGAAAGACATTCTATGTTCATGGATCAAAAGATTTAATATTAAAATGCCAATACTCCACAAATTGATCTGCAGCCTCAGTGTAGTCCGTGTCAGAATCCCAGCTGGCTTCTTTGCAGGAGTTGACAAACTGATCTTAAAAATTCATATGAAAACTCAAGAACACCAAAACAATCTTGAAAAAGAAGAAAGTTGGAGGACTTCCCAATTTCAAAATGTATTAAAAAGAACAGTGATTAAGAAAGTGTGGTAGTGGCATAAGGACAGAAATATAGATCAATGGAATAGAATTTAGAGTCTATAAATAAACCTTACATTTGCAGTCAAATTGATTTTTCACAAGGATGCCAAGACAAATCAGTGTCTTTAACAAATGCTGCTGGGACAACTGGAAATTCACATGCAAAAAAATTAAAGTTGTATACCCACATCACACCAAATACAAAATTAGCCCCAAATGAATCACAGACCTAAATATGAGCTAAAACTATAAAATTTCTAGGAAAAAAACCCATAGGGATAAATTTTCATCACCTTTATTTGGTAATGGCTTCTTAGATGTGACACCAAAAGCATAAGAAACCAAGAAAAAAAATGGGTAAATTGGACTTCATCAAAATTAAAAGCTTTTGTGCTTCAAAAGATACCAACAAGAAAAAGACAACCCAATGAATGGGCAAATTTTATACCTGATAAGGGACTATATAAGAACTCTTACACCTCAATAATAAAAAGGCAAATAATCCAATCCAATTTCTGGCACAGAGCTCCTAAAACCCTTGAAATTTCCCAAGTGATAAGGGTAATAGGAACATCTTTTGTTACTAATGAGGTGACTTTCGGCACACCTCTACGTAGCACAGGATGGAAGCTGGTTCCCAGAAAGACCAAGCCTTGATTAGAACTTGGAACTTTCAGCTTCATGCGGAACCCTCAGGGAGGAGAGAAGGGCTGGAGACTGAGTTAATCACTAATGGGCACAGTTCTCCATAAGTATCCCTAAATGATGGCATTTGGAGAGCTGCTGAGTTAGGTGAACACATCCACATGCTAGGAGGGTGGCACACCCCCATCTCCACAGGGACAGAGGCCCCTGTGCTCAGGACCCGATGGCATTCTCCTGAGTTCTGTGAGTCTTTCTATCAAACCATTGAACCTGGGGCAGGTGGGAGCCTCCAACTTTGTAGCCAAGTTGGACAGAATTATAGGTGACCTGGGGACTTGATACTTGTGGCTGGTGTCTGAAGTGGGCCAGTCTTACAGGACTGAGCTCTTAAACCTGTGGAATCTGATGCCCACTCCAGGTAGTTAGTGCCAGCGTAGGATTAAATTGTAGGACACCCAGTTGGTGTTGGGAAGTTGGAAAAGACACCATGTGTTTTGTGTCAGGAAAAAAACCACTCACGAAAAATGGGCAAAGGATCCAAATAGGCATTTCTTCAAAGAAGATATATAAATGGCCAATAAGCACATGAAAAGATGCCCAACATCTTTTATTGGGGAAATGCAAATGAAAACCACAATTAGATACCACTCCACACCCACTAGAATGGCTATAATCAAAAAGACAGATAATAACAAGCATTGGTGAGAATGTGGAGATATTGGAACCCTCATATACTGCTGGTGCAGCCACTTTGGAAAACAATATGGCAATCCTCAAGAAGTTCAACATAGAGTTCTCATTTGACCCAGCAATTCCACTCTTAGGTATATACCCAAGAAAATAGAAAACATATGTTCGCACAGAAATCTGTACACAAATGTTAGCCATTTTCTCTGTTGAGGTTGCTGGTGGTCAGGGACGGATCAGACAGAGTCCTGATCAGGTATTCTTTCCAGGCTCTTTTGATACCACTTAGAGGACAATCTTTTCCCCCCCTGTCTTCCACATTATTGGGGAATTGGGAAAAGCCTTATTGTAAGCTCCGAGGAATGCTGTCAAACACTAATCTGTAACTAATCTAGCACTATCGCAGGGACTCTGGGTATGGGACCTGAAATGTGACTTTAACCCCATGAAGACAGTGAGTATGGTCACAGGCATGTGCACTTCTAATTGTTTGGTCCAGCATCCCAAAGGGACAGGAGTGTGATTACCAGTCTTTTTCTGCCATGAGGAGTGAGTCCATGGGCGTCCACATTGGAAGGTAAGTTTTTTGGCAAGTTCTCTAACACAAGAATGGCAGACAGTGGGTGGCTGTCCTCTCAGAGAGCTTTCCTCTCAGAGGCATCTGGGAGATTAGATTCCATCCGTGATATAGTTCACCAGAGACATTAATCTTCCCTGACATTCTGTGACCTCATAAAAATGCTAACACCCTTTTTCTCATCCATATGTAGCCCTAGAAAAAATTAACCTGGCCTCAACCATAATTTATATGGGCATACAGTACCCCACTTATACTTGAACCCTGTCATCGAAAAACTTCATTGTCTTTGTCACTAAATGGCACACTGAAAGTTTGTTATCTGGCACCGAAGCTTTCCTTTTATAGCTTTGAAGATGTATGGCTCTCCAGTGCAAACAGGAGAGTCGGCTACAAAACAAACCAGCCTAACTTTCACCAAGAATGTGCTCCTTTTGACCTTCCCTGGTGGCGCAGTGGTTGAGAGTCTGCCTGCCGATGCAGGGGACACGGGGTTTGTGCCCCGGTCTGGGAAGATCCCACATGTTGCGGAGCGGCTGGCCCCGTGAGCCACGGCCGCTGAGCCTGCGCGTCCAGAGCCTGTGCTCTGCAACGGGAGAGGCCACAACAGTGAGAGGCCCGCGTACTGCAAAAAAAAAAAAAAAGAATGTGTTCCCTTTGTAGCTAAATTCCTTTACAAATAATATGCTTCCACAACAATGATTCTTCTTTTCACCTGTCCCCTGCGGTCTGGTGTTCAGGCCCCCAAGTGGAGGCCTAGGCAGGGCAGGACTTACTTTTGGGCAGTGGGCTTGTGGCTTGTCTGAGGTCTGGAGGTTCCTTTGCAGGACAGGGAAGGGTTGTTTCTTTGGGAACTGGGGCCAGGGTGTGAGCTTGACCCCGCCTTACACTCTGCCCCACCCCCAGTGTGAATGTATGCCCTGCAGTATGGCAACCCCTCTCTCTCCAGCTTTATCTCTCACAACACCTCAGCCCAAGTGAATATATTCCTGTCATCTGGCTCTTCCTCCTCTGCTAGTCTTCCCTGTCCATGAATCACCTTCCTTCAAGGCCAAGGCCTCCCTGAAAACTTCTCCCCAAAACTGAACCTCCACCCAGGGCATCTCTCCTTCTGTACCCCACCATGGGGCCTCTTAAGGCGCTTACCTAAATTCCTGGATGGCACTTGTCTGATCCCTTATTCACTGCCCTCTGGATGATAGGCTCGTAGAGACTCACTAGATTCCATTCCTCTCTGTAGTACCTCTAGCACCTGCCCTTCACAGGTGCTCTATTTGATAAGAGGTGAGAAATAGTCTCTCATTGCTGGATTAAGTTGCAGATGTTTTTATTTCTGGGTGGAATATATTTCCTATACTGTGTTTTCTCTTTTGAGAAGGGTCTGTTTTTATCCCTTGCCCATTTATTTTTAAGGGTTTAGTGTTGTTTGTTTTTTTAAATAAATTTATTTATTTATTTTTGGCTGTGTTGGGTCTTCGTTGCTGCGCACAGGCTTTCTCTAGTTGTGGCAAGCGGGGGCTACTCTTTGTTGCGGTGCGCGGGCTTCTCACTGCGGTGGCTTCTCTTGTTGCAGGGCACAGGCTCTAGGCGGGCTTCAGTAGTTGTGGTTCGCAGGCTCTAGAGCTCAGGCTCAGTAGTTGTGGCGCGTGGGTTTAGTTGCTCCACGGCATGTGGGATCTTCCCGGGCCAGGGCTCGAACCCGTGTCCCCTGCACTGGCAGGTGGATTCTTAACCACTGTGCCACCAGGGAAGTCCCAGGCTTAGTGTTTTTATCAGCATTTATGAACCCTTTATGTAATCTTGCTGTAAATATTTTCCATAATTGGATAAGTCATAATTATGGTAAGGTAAAAGAAAAATCTACAGAAGTTGTACATTCCTATATAATCACATCTGTTCATGTTTTCTGTTGTGATTTCTCCCTTTGCATCTTAGCACAGTATATTCCTTCTGCCAGCAGAGTTTACAGTCAATCAAGTTTTCTTTTGGTCTTTTTGTCTTCATTCTACCTGTATTCTGGGTAACACTTCCAGTGCTGATCTGCTAATAACCCAGGAGAAGTTCTCTTGGTAACAGGCCTCCCTGCCCTTCTCCCCCAGGAAAAAGGGCCTGGATGGCCCTGGGAAGAGGGACCTTCTTATTGTTCAGGGTTGTCCCCATACTTAAATCTATGTTCACTTACTCAGTGTTTAAAAGTTGTCTGCATCTTGCCTCAAACCAATAGATTGGAACCTTCTAAAAGCATGGACCATTTTTGCCTTGTTCACTGCTACATCCCGATTGTTGGGCAAGTAATTAAAAATAAACTCTCCTGCTGCTATGGTCTGAATGTTTGTGTCCCCCTGCAAATTCATATGTTGACACCTAACCCCCAAGGTAATGGTAATAGGACAGGAGGCCTTTGGGAGGTAATTATGTCATAAAGGTGGAGTCTTCAGGATTGGAATAAGTGTACTTATGAAAGAGACCCCAGAGAGCTAGCTTGTCCCTTTCACCAAATGAGGACACAGTGAGAAGTTGGCAGTCTGCAACCTGGAAGATGGTTCTCACCAGAACCTGACCATGCCGTACCCTGATCTTGGATTTCCAGCCTCCAGAATTGTGAGAAATAAATTTATGTTATTTTGCTATTGCAGCCCAAATTGACTAAGATACCTGCCAACCCAGAAAAACTCTCCACAAAGGTAGAAGAGAAAGAAAACAGTTTTACTATTGAATAAATATTGAACCAGGCTGCATGCACATTACAGGCATCCACCAAAGAGATTGCAAAGACAGAAAGAAGTCTCACCATTTTATGTAGCCAAACAGATACAACCTATTACATATGTTAGCTGTCTTTATCTGAAGGAAAGATAAAACAGCTCAGATCTTTTCAACCAGCAGGAAGTTACATCTGGAGCCAAGCACCTAGGCTAAAACTCCCACAGAGATAAATAGAAGGGGGCCACCCTTCTTGATGTTCATATTTCAGGGATGGCTTCAAGACCCCCTGCAGCCGAAAAACTAGCAAAAGGCTCATTTGGCCTTTAAAAAGATTTACATACATCTCAGAGACAGAGAAAGCATTCCAATTTCACGTTTTCTAAAGGGAATGCTAAAGAGGATGGAAGTTCTCTTTTCCTTTTGGTACCAAGGGAAATCTAAAATTAATTTTGAAATTAGATTTGTATTTACCCTCATATTGTAGAAGCACCTAGCGGAGTATATGGCACATAGTAGATGCTTGATGAATGAACGAATGCATGATGCGTCCCTTCCTGCTGGAGAGCAAGACTTGCCCCGAGCTGTCCAGGTTCAAGCAACAAAGTCCTGGCTCTGGCTGCCGGTGTTGCGCTTCTCTAGGGGAATGTGATCCCCTGGCCTCCAAACTCTTGTCTCCCCACCTACTGTTCCTGGCTTTTCCTCCAGGGCTCAGAAGGCAGGTGAGACCAGGAGTGACAGAACTTCTGGGAGGGGGAGTCTGTGTTGGGTGCGCGAAGGCTCTCCAGTGGTCTGGGGGCCTGGTGGAATCTGGAGGCTCAGGTCTGGGCCCAGCAAAGAGAACTTGTTGCCCCTTCCTCAAGGATCTTGGCTTCTGGTCACACAGAGTCTCCTGGGGGGATGCCTAAGGATTTCCAAACAGCTGACTGTCAGCGTGTGGGCAGCCCAACCAGACCTAGGAACAAAGCCCATGTCCCCCAGCCTGAGGATTCCAACAGGGACCAGCTTGGAACTGGAGGATTTTGGGAATCTCCACCCAGATGTTGACAGTGGTTTCTCACTTTGGACAGCATGAAGTCAAAAGCTGTTCCTTGAGCATTTTCTTCTATTGAGAGGGGGCAGTGGAGGTAGCAGTTCTCCTAGAAACTATTAAAAACCTACCATTTTAATACTTTTCTCAGACAAAAACTGTTTTCTGAAAGAATTTGCATCTTCATATCAGATCACTAAACTGAGAGCATTTCAAAGCAGAAACCAACGTGGATTTTTAAATTAAGACGTAACATGGTTTCTGCACTTGTCATTATTTGCTGAGGACAGTCACTTGTACTAAGACATCAGGGTCCACGTGGAGGCCCCCGTGCTGCCCACCCTTTTTTTTTTTTTTTGTGGTACGCGGGCCTCTCACTGTTGTGGCCTCTCCCGTTGCAGAGCACAGGCTCCGGACGCGCAGGCTCAGTGGCCATGGCTCACGGGTCCAGCCGCTCCGCGGCATGTGGGATCCTCCCGGACGGGGGCACGAACCCATGTCCCCTGCATCGGCAGGTGGACTCTCAACCACTGCGCCACCAGGGAAGCCCTGCCCACCCTTTTGACCCGACTCGGCCATCACCAGCCCCTTTATCTGCAGGAGAGAGAACACTGAGGGCAGGTGGCTTGAAGGTCTCCCATCCACTCTGTTCACTCTCAGAATAAACCTGCATGAGATTTTGTTGTTCCTGCCAGACTCTCCACTTTTGAAGCTATACTACGGGCTTCTCCCACCACCTCTTTTCCCTCCACGACAGGACGTCTTCTTCCAGTCAGCCGGCTTCCTGAGAATATTAACGGCACACGATTTCAACAGTCACTGCCTTTGTTTTGGGAATGCACATCTCCAGGTTTAGCGTTTGCAGATTGGTTTTGAAGGAGACGCCTCAGATGCAGTAACGCTGCCAGAAGACATAGCTCCTTCATTCCTTTAGAATCTGTGACGTGCGTGACAGGAGAGACTAGGTGCTGGCCATAGGGCTTGGTATATGTTTCAAGAGCAAAATCGCAGCTGCCCTCCCGTCGTTAGCTGCTGTAGATCACTGAACCATAGGGTATTTTTTTTTTTTTTTTTTTTTCGCGGTATGTGGCCCTCTCACTGTTGTGGCCTCTCCCATTGTGGAGCACAGGCTCCGGACGAGCAGGCTCAGCGGCCATGGCTCACGGGCCCAGCCGCTCCACGGCATGTGGGATCTTCCCAGACCGGGACACGAACCCGTATCCCCTGCATCAGCAGGCGGACTCTCAACCACTGCGCCACCAGGGAAGCCCACCATAGGGTATTTTAAGGAGCAAATACTCACTGGGCATTGAGGGTACAGGCCAACAGGCTCTGCCAGACATTGCTGGTGTAAACTGGTAAAATCCCTTTTCCCCGAGTGGGGAAGTCCTCTGGCATGAACGTTGGTGTTTTAACTTTCTGACCCACTAATTTCTAGGCATTCTATCCTAAGAAAATAATTCTAAACATGGTGAAAGCTCAGTGCCCAATTATATCTAATGTAACATTATTATAATAGAAAGAAAAAGCAGAAGCAACCTAATTATACATGTGCGTGGGGTTAGGTAAATATTTCATTTGCTTGTGCTCTACTTTGGTTTTTCCAGCTGTAAGGAAGAAAGACTCATATGGGGTTTGTTGCAAGCCGGCGGGGGCCTGGACAGGCCTCTCGCCCTTCCTCTGGCGCTTCCTGCAGGCGGCTCCGCTTTCCTCGTGTGTCTGCTGTAACCCCCACTTGCTCCTGACAGCCTTCACGTGCACCTAATATCCATCGCCCCTTCCTCCCTTGCTCACGATTCTCTTCCCCTCCTTCTGTTCCAGCCTCCCTGACCTCCTTTCTATTGTCTCTCCTTCTCTCCGTTGCTCTGAGGCAGAGGCAAACCGAACGTTCCTTAAAATGCCATCTGAAGACAAAATCAAAACTGCTTTCAAATCTTTTTGAAATACATAAAGTACAAATGTTTTGTTCCATGAGATACAAATTGCCTGTCAGCTTTATAAACGGTGAGAAGCAATGGGTCTGGTACATCCGTACATTTGCTAAATTCATCAAATTGTCATTCAGAGAAACTGGCACAAGCATCCTAAAGGTGCTAAATATTGGCAAAACAGAAAATAACTTTTAAAAGAATTCAAGAGAAAGCAGTGTAAACTGAAAATTCTTATATGAAATGTTATAAATTTGAAATATCTTAATATAAAGAGTGAAGTCAAAAAGACTAAATTGGCCTAGTTTTCAACAATTTGAACATTTCTTAAAATTCTGGTAAGATATTAAAGAAGAATATTAAATATTTATTTAAAAAGCATATTCCCTAAACAGTGCTTGGAAAATCAGTGTACTAGCTACGTTTGGTGAATTGGTCACTTGGGGACCAATTGCTAAAAGATGGATTCTCATGGAATCTATTGTGAGACCCAGAGAGCTGAGTGTCAGGGCCCCTGGAAAGTCATGGGTGGTCTCTCTGTCTCTCTGTTTCTGTCTCTCTCTTGTCCCTGTCTCTGTCTCCATCTCTCTGCCTCTGTCCCGCTCTATCTCTCTGTCTCTGTCCCTCTCTGTCTCTCTGTTTGTGGCTTTGTCTGTCTCTCTCCTGGGGACAGTCAAGTTTCTGCTTTCCCCTGAACCCCAGCTCCTGCTTTCAGCTCCCCACTCCTCAGCTGGCAGGTGGTCCAGCCTGCCCACTGGCCCTCTGACCCTCACTCCAGCCCCCCATCCCCCCACTCCCATCACTCAGTGCCCCTTTCCTCAAGGACTCCGCTCAGTCAGTGGGTCTGATTTCAAATTCCTGGAGAGAGAGAGACTGCCTGGCTGCCGCAGGTCAGGCGGCTCCGTAAGTGGGCGTGGCCACGCCTTCCAGGGCAGCAAGGCTTCTGTAAACAGAGAGTGCAGCCAGGAGGAGGGGATGGCATCTGGGGTCCAGCCCAGCCCCTCCGCTGCCTGGCTGCTGCCCGTTCTTCTCGTGGGTCCAGTTCTGGAGATGCCCTCACCCTGCACGACCCCACAGCAGCCATCCCCTCTCCCACAAGTGGCTCCCCTGCCTACTCCCCTCCTCTGGCTAGGAGTCCTCACGGCACCTTGATGTGCTAACACAAGTTCCTTGTCTGTTGTCGCCTCCCCAACAAACAGCCTAAAGCTCCTCAGAGCAGGGGCTGTGTCTTGTTCAGAGCTCCGGCCCTGGTTCCTACAATCATGCCTGAAGCTCAGTGAATATTTGTGGAACGACTAAAATAAACTCACGTGTTCCTCAGTGGGAAACACCCAAGTCTCCTCTGAGCTTTGAAAGCTCAGGCACGGCAAGGCCCCAAGTGATGGCCAGTCCTCTGTCCCGGCTTGTGCCCCCCACCCCTGCCCACCTCCCACCCCTGCCATCTAGGCCTGCCTCACCCAGCCCAGCAGGAGAGGGAGGGAAAGGGATGTCTCTTGGTCTCTTTATTTTTCCAGATGAGCTTCAGAATCATCTGGGCACGGTTCCCAAAAGCTTCCACTGAGGTTCTGATTAACATTGCTTTAAATATATACCATCAATTTGAAAAGAAATGACATCGTTACAACACTGAGTCTTCCCAGGAACATGACATGTCTCTGTATTTCCTTGCCTTCTTTGATGACTCTCAGTTTTCATATAGTTTCTGCATATTTATTGTTAAACTCGCTTTGAGGGTATTTTACTTACACAGTCGTTATCGTGGAGGTGTCTTCCCCCCACTCTTTTATTTTCTAACTTGGTATAGAGGAAAGGAATTGAATGTTTATTTTGTATCCATTCACTTTAACTAAACCCTTATCAATCCTAAGAATTTTTCGTTTGATTATCTTAGGAATAAAATCACATTATCAGCAAACGACTATTCTATCTCCTTCCTTTTCCTTCCTCTAGCTGAACCTCTTTTTCAGCTGTTTCTTATTGCATTTGGCAGAGCAGATCCTTTCTTGAATAAACCTTTCGTTAGGGAAGACATTTAGGACACCACAGAATATTTAAAGAACCAAAGCATGCAAGTGACATTTCTCGATTTCTGGGATGCTGCCAATGCAGTACTTAGAGATTTATTGTTCCCAGTGCTTATATTAGGGAGGGAAAAAAAAGAGAAACAATAAATCAAGTCGATACCTGATGAACTTTGTTCCCTTTAAGTTAGGGATCAAGAGAAAGGAGAAAAAGGAAGTAATAAATTTAAACAAAATGGAAGAAGAGAGAGAATTGATAAACTTAATCAATAGCATGTGGGAGGAAATGGTCCTTCTGCCGAGTGGGGCAAAGTGGGACAGGATGGGGGAAGGGGCTCAGGTCCCACCAGGCAGCCTGGCTCTCATCACATGCCTGGGGGTTTTGCTGAGCTCTTGGCCACCCACTGGACATGGACTCCTGACTGGATTTCTTGCCCCGACCAGTCCCCGGAAGTACTTGGGGTGGGGTAGAGAGCGCTCAAAATCAGGAAAGCACCCAGCAGACCCTGTATCCAGGGAGACGGAGGTGCAAATCTTGCGGTGAGCTGTGAGTGCACCCTAGCATGGGGCTCACGCCTGTACTTTATAAACCCATCTAGCCTTACACTGCTTGTTGTGTCTTACTTTCCCTCTGTCTCGCTTGTTCTCGGTAACAATTTTAAAAATTTCACCCTGATGGAGAATAGGTTTTGCCCGCTCCCAGGCCAGAGCATTTGGGGATCAGGTACCCTGGGCTGGGTATAGTTGGGGCACAGAGAGGGGAGATTGGCTATGCTGGGCTCACAAGTTCTTTTGGGGCTGGTTCTTTAGAGGATTTAACATTATGGTTATATGCAGGGAAAGTTCCCTTTCAGTCAGCCTTACAAAAATTAATGTCATTAGCCAAATTCTAAAAAGGACCAAATGCAAATTAATATACTCTGGAAAAAGGAATGAACTAATACAAAACATGTTTTACAAACAAAATGAGGGGATCAGATTCTCAGCAGTCTGCTTGCATGTTTTTGCAGCAAAATGGAAATAAATATCTTCCCAGGGTTTCATCATCCATTCCCTCAGCTCAGTGTAATGTGCAGCAATTGTTTTAATGGAGAAGAAAAAGCTCCCAGCTGCTTTTTTGAACAAGCCGAGACAGAAGGACATCTTGGAGTAGATGTGGGTCTGCAGAGAGTCACTGGGTGGCCCCTTTGTTTTACGATGGAAGGAGGGTGGGCTTTCATCTTCCAGGTGGGGGTCGGTGAAAAACAGGCTTAAGAGGTGCTGGTCTCCGTGGTGTGCAGAGTTCTGGCACAAGCAAACCAAGGGCCTCCTGAGACCCCAGCCCCTTCTCCCTGAGATTTGAAGTTAGGGAGGCCTGTAGGGTCATCTAGTGTGCTCTGGCCAAGGCGGCCTGGTTGACAGGACTGTGTGGCTCCCGGCACAGTGTGGGCTGAGGCTGGAAGTCCAGCACCCTGCCGGTGTGGAGGTGTGGGGAGAATCCCAAGCTGGTGAAGATGGCCTAAGGAAACTGAGGCCTTGGAGACCAAACGAGGGGTACCCTTGGGTCAGGACCAGCAGCGGCATCACTTCAGTGGCCCACAGCATCCTGCAGACTTTGGTACCAGTTTTCAGCAGTGACACTGGGTGTGGCAGCCTCAGTGGCAAAGATGGCAGCTGACTGTCCTTGTCTGGTGTGCGGTTATCTGTTGGGGGGGGTCTCAAGGTAGACGTACTGAACCTCCTGCTAATAGAAGCTTGCGGACGTGTAATTAGAAATTCAGAGAGATGTGACTCCCTTTTGTTTGCTGAGCTGGTGAAGCGAATCGTTCTGTTCCTCTCCATGCACTTAGCACCACAGACTAATTTTCAGTATTTTGCAAAATCAAATTAGTTTGGGCAGATTTTGGAAAGGAAACAGATGTTTACCACAAGCACATCTAAGTTTCAAAGTTTTAGAACAGAATGACATTTTCTCTAAAGATCAAATATATCTTCCAGCTGGTTTAATTAAGATAATGCTAGTGGCTGTAAAAAATAAACCTCAAAATACATCGGGCTCAAACATCTAGAAAGTCCAAAGTGGGTGTTGTGCTTGGCATGCTGGTTCTCTTCCAAGCACTAGTTCTTGGACCCAGGATTCTGCTCTCTTCAGCACGTTGCTTCTGGGGTCACCGTGCTTGTCCACATCGAGCTGACTGAGGGGCGAGGAGCGTGGACGACCACACACGGGAGCTTTCCGTGGGCCACGCCTGGGAGCAGCACGTGTCAATTCTGCCCACATCCCATAGACCAGAACTCGGTCATAGGGCCGCACCTGACTGCAGGGAGGCTGGGTGGTGAAAACCAGCGATGCCTGGGAGGAAGGGGACATCGATCGGTGAACAGGTCACAGTTTGTGTCCCAGACAGCACACTGATTGTCACAAGACACCGAGAGCACCCGTCACAAAATCTGGATTGGAAATGCCAAGTTCAGTGTAAAAATGTCAGAGCTCTGGAAGCATGTGTGTTGGATGAAGGAGTAAAGGAGGCGTACGTTTCTCCTGTAGGGGAACGAGTCTATGATTGTTTTCTTTGGGCCAAACTTGCTAGCGGTGCTGAAGCTTGCTCCCATCCTCTGCCTTGACCACCTTTTCAGTTGGGGGTTCTGACATTTTGGGGTCAAGGAGAGGAAGGGCACATTCTCTAACGCTCACGTCTGACCCATTGTTCTGGGGATGTTTCACAGCCCCACGAGTGTCATCGGTGCAGTGGACACTCACGCAGCTCTGGCCCTCGGAGGCAGCCAGGGCATCAAAGGCCCTGCTGAGGGGAGACGTCAGGGCCTACCTGGTACAGGTCGGGTGGCTGTCACACACCCCGCAGGAGCCACCTGGAATTATCCAGGAGCTCATGTGTGGTAACCTCCGGGGTTGGCTGGAGAATGCCTGCAGGGAACTTTGCAAAGGGGAGGGTCCTTGGGAGTAGACGGGCGTTATTCCCATGGGAATACGGGTTACTCCCATCGTGAGACATGGGCTGGGGAAACTTGGGCCACGCAAAATCCAGAGCACGTTTGTCTTTCAGGTGGCACCGTGGTCACTTTGAGGCATTTAGCACCTGATGAAGATGCTTCAGGGCCATTTAATTTTCTCCTGACAAATGCATGTGCCCTCTCAGACCTTGGGTCAACAAGGCCGTTGCTCATCCCAGTAAGAAGTCCCGTCTTTGTTTTTGTGATTGTCGTGTGTTCCGCCAGGGGATTCTCTGGAACTGGTCCTGGATAACTTCCGTGTGATGCGTGTGCAGGCACTGTGCTGGCCACTCGGCAGACACTGTTTCCCTGGTCCTTGCAGCCCACGGTGGGCAAGGTTCTGCCACAGACTCTTTCAGTGCCAGGAACAGGAGGCTTGCTCCAGCTGCTTTGGGCAGTGGATGTTCGTTGAGTGATCCAGAAACTCTCAGGTGCTCTGTCTTCTGGGGCATCTTTTAAATGGCTATTTTGTACTATTTTACTGAAGGTGTTGGATGGTGAAAGGGGTTTAACTCACGGTGGCACAAACTGTTTCACTGTGAATATTTTTGTAGTCTTAAAAATCCTCTAGGTTTCAACTGAAATTACCTGGAGCCACATGTAAAAATGTTGTCAGCGTAGTTACTATAGATTTCTTTAATAAAATATGGTCAGTCTTCAGCAATACTTATTAGGCTACCCTGTCTATATGACTTTGGGGGACCTGCTATAGACACAAAGGAGACGTACACCTTAGCCCATAAAGCTAAGTATGAAGAGAAAAACTAAAATGGAAACTACTTATTGCAAAAAGAAAAAAAAAATCCTCTAGGTTTCCACCACCAGGAACTTCCCCGTTTTCCTCTCTTGACAGCCTGCAGCCTCCCGAGTGCCTGAGGAGGTGCCTCCAACCTATCCTGATTCCATTTTGGGGGTCCCCCTTTGCTTCCTTAAAACTCAAGCCTCCTCATTATGCTGCGCAATTTAACTCCCACCACACTGGGTACTGGGCCTCCCTGGGCACCCCAAACCCAGTAATATTCTCAGCTAAACAGAGGGCTCCCCTAACCCACATTTCAGAGGCACCGAGGAACTACCAGAAGCATCACCCTTCCCGTTCTTCTTTCTTCCGTCCCGCAAGCGGGCTGCCTCCACCCCTCCCCCACCCCAGGCGAAACTGGCTTCTTTGTCAACAGGACAGAGAAGTGTCCAAGCATGGGGCCCCCGTGTACCCCTACTTGGAGATGAGTTGTTGTGGATTTAAGGCAGCTCCAGCACCAGGCATGCTGTCGTCTGTTCGAAAGAGGAGGAGCAGCTTCCTGGCCAGGCTTCCTCGCTGCACACCAGTGCCTGGTCCCCGGCCCATCTCTCGACCAACTAACTGCACGATTTGCTCCTTATTTTACCAGTTAAGATTTCTTTCTTTCTTTCTTTCTTTTTTTTTTTAAAGAATCCCACTCTTTTTTTTTCTTTTTAAAATATCCTCAAGGTTTTTATTTATTTTTGGCTGCGTTGTGTCTTGGCTTCTGCATGCGGGCTTTCTCTAGTTGTGGCGAGCGGGGGCTACTCTTCATTGCGGTGCGCGGGCTTCTCACTGCGGTGGCTTCTCTTGTTGCGGAGCACGGGCTCTAGGTGTGCGGGCTTCAGTAATTGTGGCGCACGGGCTTAGTTGCTCCGCAGCATGTGGGATCTTCCCGGACCAGGGCTCTGACCTGTGTCCCCTGCATTGGCAGGCAGATTCTTAAGCCCTGTGCCACCAGGGAAGTCCCCCAGTTAAGATTTCTGAAAGGAAATCTGATTGGCTTAATGAATTCCCACTCTCCCTTCATGCCCGGCACTCATGGGTCAGATGCCCACCCTGGCCAATCAGCTGTGGCCAGGGTAGCAGAGCACGCGGCCACCCTTACTAGGAGCTGCTTCTTTCAGAAAGGACCAAGGGAGTGGGTATTCCCCTTAGAACAGTTCCCTGCTGCTCCTGGGATTGACTTGTAGTACACTCTCCTATTCATATAGCTATTAAGTGTCAGAGGCAAGCGGCAAATCCCGGCATGCTCCCGCCAAAACAACGTAAGCCATCGACCCCTCATTCTACACTGGCCTCTCAAAGGTAGACGTGGGAGATGCAGGAGGGTGGACTGCAAGTACAGCCAAGAAAGGTAGAAATAAGAAAGTGATATTTTTGGTTCCTTCCTTTAGTAGATACATTTACAATGCCCCTATCAAGAACAGTTACCAAACCCCTAAACAAACAAAAAACCTCACACTGCAAGAAAAAACACCAATAAATCATTACCCGAATTTTGGAAAAGTGTCGTGAATTGCATATTGAAAAGTCAAGGGAATGGGGTGAGGTCATCTTAAAATGGCAGAAGGCCCCTCAAATTAGAGCCAGCTGTGCTCAGGCTCCACACCTGGCTCCACACACGGGCCTGTCCACGTGAGAGAAGAGTCAGGAAAAGAATACAAACCATCCCGGGAACCCACAGGAAACGCGAGTCCCTCGCCAGGTAGGAGCTGAAGTGGGAATGAAATGATATTAGCAGCTCTCTCAACTCTCCACAGTTCAACACTTCAGGGAAATCCTCAAGGATTTTTAAAGCTTTCCACTCTTTTGTTTTATTTTCTGAATTTTAAAAACTGTTTTCTCCCAATCTCTTTCTCTTCCTTTGGTCTCATGGTTACGTCCTGTTCCAGGCACCTGCAAAATAGTCCCAGTTTCCCTTGATTCAGACCCCTGAGTATTTATCTTAAGTTTCTGTGGCAACCTCTGGAAGAGGGACTGTTCATGGAAATATTAAGTGATTTCGACCAAGGCTATCTGGGTTTGAATCCCCATTCTAATTCTCATCAGCCTAGTGAGCTAGGGTACATGCCTTGTTTTTCTCATCTGTAAGAGGGGGATAAGTATAAGAATAAGATAAGTATAAGAAACTTAGGGCTTCCCTGGTGGTGCAGTGGTTAAGAATCCGCCTGCTGATGCAGGGGACATGGGTTTGATCCCTGGTCCAGGAAGATCCCTACATGCCGAGGAGCAACTAAGCCCGTGCACCACAACTACTGAAGCCTGAGCTCTGCAACGAGAGAAGACACCGCAGTGAGAAGCCTGTGCACCACGACAAAGAGTAGCCCCGGCTCACCGCAACTAGGGAAAGCCCGCGCACAGCAACAAAGACCCAACGCAGCCAAAAATAAATAAATAAGTAAGTAAATAAAGTTAGACTCTCCTTAACACCCGGCTTTATTCTTCCTTCCTGACACTTTGCAAACTCACTCTTCCCTTTCCATCCCATGCCTGCACTCCTGCACGTTCATCTCACAGGTCCCCTGACTCTGGTCTCTATCTGATCCAGAGCCATCAGGCTTGTGGCAGATGGAACTGTCTGCATATTGCAGACTCATGATGGCTGGAGCTGGAGGAGATCTTGGGAACCAACCAAAACCACCGTCTTATGTGGGGGAGCAGGGAAACCGAGGGTCCTGAAGATGAAATGACTCTGCTGAGCTGGAGTTAGAATCCAGGACCCCAGGCCTCCCTAGGCACTCCTTTTATTATGCCACATGGCCACTCATGAACCAGGAGCTAAAGTTGTTGAAAAAGGTAGGTGGGTGATGGCAGTAATGAGAGCTTTGTTTCCAGTCTCTGACCCATGCCCTTTGCAGGGAGATGCTGACTTGCCCCCAGATAGAGTAGGCAAAGTGTCATCCTCTGCTCTATGGCTGTTGGGTTTGGCCATGTGACTTGCTTTAGACCATTGGAATATGGGCAGAAGTCAGTTCCAAAGAGCGTATGTGTTGCCACCCACCCCTCTTGCACTTTCTGCTATTTGTCATGGAAAGAACAGAGCCCAGGTGGCCACTGGTCCCAGGATGCGAGACATGGAGAACTAAACACAATGCAGAGCCTGCGGTAGAGCTGCTGCAACCACCTTGCAGACCTGTGGATGTGAACTGGATGGCTGCTGTTCTAAGCCACTGAGATTTCTGAGCGTGTTTGTTACGCAGCAGGACTCAGCAGGAGTGAGTCTGTGTAGTGAAGTTCGCTCTCCTTGGCTCCGGAGGGAAGGCTCCTCTCACTTGAACTGCAGCCAGTTCTTCAACCTCATCTCCCTCTTCTTTTCTCCGCTAACCTTCCTTTCCAGCCACATCTGAGCCACCTGCACATTCCTACCCGAGCCCCTCTACTCCACCTAGTTAAGTCCCAGACCTCATGAAGACAACCAACCCAGTCCCATTCATCCCTCCTTCCTCTGAACTCGGGTCACCAGAGAGCAGATTGCTCAGCAATGCTTCCACACTCTCACACTCTCCCTCACCCTGTCTCCCTGTCCTGGGTCCTCCATCCTTCTGTGTTAGAAGCAGTGTCTGGCACAGCCCTACCTGCTCCTTACCCAGATCCCTCTTTTGCATAGTCCTGGCTGCCCTGCATCACCCCCATGCCACCACTAGGCACTCTCTCTGGTCCATCCTCATGTTAACAGGACCCAGGTGACTCCTGGTATGGAGGAGAGGATGTTGGAAACCAAGGGGAAAAGCCCTCAAAGGGGCGACCAAGACAGAGGGAAGAGGCCCAGTGGTCTGGGGGCTTTGACGAGACCAACTTGGATGCCAGGCCATGCCTGCTAACTAAACCTGAGAGCCTGCTGGAGGAGGCCTGGGAAAGCCCAGCCGTGACACCTGGTGGTGGCTTACAGCTCTTGAAGCCCTTTCTTTCACTGGCAGGTGGGCATCAAGAAGTCAACACATTCAAAGGAGAGGGGGAGACAGGAACTGCCTGATCACGGTAAAGGAAAATAGCCCAACGTTTCATTGAAAATATTTTACCCAATAAAAATTTTCCTAACTGGCAAGAGTGCTCTAAAAGTGGAGCATTCGGATCATGGAGGAAGTCCTCTTGAGACCAGTGCAGCTCCTGACGCCCTGCTTCAGAGCCTGAAAACCACCACCGGAAAACCTGGACACTCGAGACCACAGTCAGCAGTTCCGTGGAGAGAACCTGCAGCCCTCCAGGGCCCAAAGCCAGAGAATGCTCTGGAGGAGAGTTTTATTGCGGGAACCAAAATGTAACCAGCTGGAGGCCTCTTTAAACAATCATCCTATTCATGTATTTAAAATAAATGTGCGTCTGTTAGCAGGCAGGCAGCGTTTCATTATTAAGATGGAAGATGGAACAAAGTGTTCTTGGCTGAGTTGGTCCCAGAGTCCCAGGCTCCTGTTCAGGATTCCTCAGCATGTGGTAAAGGCATTTATTAAGGTAAATGTGTTTCAGGCCTGACAGACTGGAGGCCCTCATACCTACACGGCGAACAGCTGCCAACCAACTGAGTGGCACACAGGGAAACCTTTCCAAAATGATGTCATTATCTCCTGACGTTCCACCAGATGCCCGGAGGGAGCAGGGAAGGTAGGGAGAAAAGAGGAGTTTTAGAACGCTCAACGGATTTACCAGAATCTCTTGGTAAGAGATACTAAAATACTTCGTAGAGCTGCAATAATTAAAACAGTGTGAAATCGTTAAAAAAAGAGAGAGACCGTTCCAATAGATTCGTTTCTTTCAAAATAGACTTCGGGTTGCATATGGTGTCAATACGTAATAAAGGGGAAAAGAGGCTCATTCCTTGACATGATGAAACTTGTGGGCAAGTTTTACAGAGAAAAAGCCTGCAGAATTAGGAATGAATATGGAGTCATAACCCCTGAGGCAGCCCCGATACCAAAACCTGACAAAAAAAACTTTTACCAAAATGGCAAAAAATTACCAAAGAAGACTTGAATAAGTGAAGTGATGTATCCTTTTTGTGGGTGGAAAGTCTTTGTGGATGTCCGTTCTACCCCAAATTAATAACTACATTTAACACAATTCCTATCAAGAGCCCAGTGAAAAAAAATTTTAATTTTATATAGGTATTCTAAAATTCACCTGGAAGAATAATTATAAGAGCATAGAAAAGGAATTTTTGGAAATAGCAACGAAATAAGGAGTCATTTTTTTTCATGTATTTTTAACTGAGATATGCACAGTTGAATGAGTTTTGACAAATGTATACACTCTTGCGACCACCAACCCAGACAAAATATAGAACATTTCTATCTCCCCAGAAGGTTCCCTTATGCCCCTTTAGAGTTAACCTTCCCCCAAATCCCCCCTCCTCCCACACTAGACCTGACACAGGCAACCGCTGATGTGTCACTATAGATGAGTTTAGTTTCACCTGCTCTGGAATTTCATCTGAGTAGAATCTTACAGAAAGTTCTCTTTTGTGCCTAGTCCTTTCAATCAGCGTGACTGATGTCTGTGAGATTCACCCTCTATCAGATATTAAAATAATTTACTGAGCCTATAGAAATCAAAAGTGTCATACTAGCATAGAAATAAACAGATTGAGCAACAGAATAGAACACAGTCCAGATCTGACTCCAAGTTCAAGTGGGAATTTAGGAGATAAAAAGGTGGCAATTCAGATTAGTCTGGAAAGTACAGATTAGCCAGTTAATGACCTGGGGATGACTGGCTCATCACTGAGGGAAAATGAGGTTAGATTCCCCACTGTTCATCTTATGCTGAAATAAATGACGGATGGATTAAATATTTAAAAATAAAACTAAATCTATCAAAAATATAAGGAAAATACTTTATAATCTTGAATTTGGAGACCTTTCTTTAAGCATTGATCAAAAGCCTATATATATGTAAGATTGATAAACTTGACCTATATAAAAATCTGAAACATTCATATGGTAAATTAAATCACCTGGGGAAAATAATTGCAACATACATGACAGATAAGGAGTAAATATGCTAAACAGCTTAAGAGCTACTGAAATGAGTTAGGAGACAAATACCCAAGAGGAAAATAAGCAAAGAATAAGGACAGGTCATTCACTGAGGAAGAAATACAAAGGGCCAATAAACAAGCAGTGAGGTTCAAAGAAATACAAATGATAGCAATGGTTTAATATCTAATTATCTTTCAACCATCTGATTTTTAAAAAATTAAGACATCCATTTTTTGTATGCAGATTCAGATACCCTTACATATTCTTTGGGAGGCTTAGTTTTGAGTGGTGTTTTACAAAATGCTCTCCTGTGTGACCCTACTTGATCTTTAGCAGCTCCATTTAGTAGGAAGGTGAGGTCTTACGTTATTGATTTTACACATAAGGAGCCCTAGGTTCAGTGAGATGTCACAGAGATAGTAAGTGGTAAAATCAGGGGTTCACTTGTAGTTTTTTGAATGTTTATTACATCACGGTTTTCTTAGAGCCAACCTGGTTAGATTTTTCTCCAATGAATTTTCATCAGTTCAAAAGTTTCAGAATTATTAATGCTAATATATTATGCTTTCATTTCAGGGAAGATAAATTTAATGCCATAAGAATTTACAATCTTGATTCTTAATAAAACATTACATCCATTTAAGGTAAGACACACTGATAGATAAAACGTCTTAAACAGAATGTGAGAATGACTGCATTGTATTACTTCTTTAGGATGGCAAGGAAGCTGTGAGTTATGGTGTCAAAGGTATTTTATTTTAAGTTTGTGAAGTTGATTAACTAATTGGTTACTCCACTCCTTCAACAAATATGTATTGAAGGAGCAGATTAACCAATTAATCCACTGCTATGCGACAAGGCTCTTTTCTTGACACGGGACGCAGAGATGAGCAAGTTAGACAAACATCCCTGCCTGCGTGGATCTGAGGTTCTAATTTATTTTTCACATATGACAAAATAATGTTTGTGCTAGTTTAAGTATAAAATATACGGCGACTGCAATGTTTTAAATAATCCAAATGGTATAAAAAGCAGATAATTTAATAAACACAAATTGCAGTTTAAAATACACAAGAATGTTCTCCATTTTTGCCTGAGAATGAAACTTAGAATTACAGGAATGTCAGGGCTCCCTGCTAGAAGTTATGTTTATATTTTGTACCTCTTCTTCTTAAGAAGGTATCAGAAAACCTCCTTAGACTCATTGAGGGTAGCGCCCACCCACCTTAGGAGAGCAGGAAAGGACACCTGTGTCTCTTGACTGAGTTTGCAGGAGGAGAGGGGCCAGGACTCTGACCTTGGAGAAGGGGACATGACAATGGCCTGGGCAAAGGGGAAGGTAATTAGACCCTCTTGTTTCAAAGGTTTAAAAGAAAAAATCTGACCAACGCCTTGGGGAATCCCTGAGAAACAGAGGACGTTAGCTGTAGGGCTTCTGGGAAATTGGCTTCAGGACAACTCTGACTGGGCATCCTGGGCCAGCTCGCCCAGGGGCTGTGGTCGAGCTTGTGCCCCAGACAGAGGCCTGCCTGAGGGGGCTCTGCTGGCTTGAGGAGGTGCCAGCCAGGGCTCCAGACCCGGCTCCTGCCTTCCATGCCCCGTCCCATCAGCAGCCTGTGCCTCTGCACCCCTGGCCATTGCTGCAGGACACGGTGCCCTCCAGGGTCCCAGAGCAGCGGGCCCGGGGCTCAACACCAGTCACACCCCAGCACTTGACCATCTCAGGGACCACATGGAAGGGAGTAGATGCTAGAGGTGTGGGGACATTGGTCCCCAGGAGGGAGACACGGAAGGGAGCTGGGAGGACACCGGTTACCTGGTGATTTAAAACATTGTCTTTTTTGACATGGATGCTAATGATTGGCTCAAGGAAGGCAAACAGCTGTGTGACACACCTAGAATGTTATAGACCTTTCCCCATCTGTATACAAGTACAAGTGAGCTTGCAGGGGATGTGCGTGTGCAACAGGTGGCGGTGTCCTTCGCCCCTTGGACTTGATATGAGCTCAGCTCGGGGCCCATTCCACATGCTGAGGACTTTCTGAGGGGTCTGTGCTAGATTCCTGCAGCATCCGATGGGGCCTGCTTTCCCCAGGTCACTGCTGAGCGTGGACCCTGGCTTTCCTTAATCCTCCATTCCCCCCAAAAGCCGAGCCGCAGGAGGAGGACTTACGTGTCAGCAGGGCAACTTCAAACTGACCCTTGGATGCCACTTTGCGTCAGTGTGTCCCTCCTTGTTCCCCCGTCCTGGTCCCCACGGCGGACAGGACAGTTCAGCCAGCTCTGCCGCCTGGATGCCTGTCACCTTCCATGTTCTCAAATCTCACCTTTCTCTCAAAATATCAAGGTGTTTTTTCTACAAAGGCAGTGCCTCTCCCAAGGGGATCTCTGCTGCCAGCTGTTAAGCTGAGGACAAGTTCACTTCCCTTCACCTAACATCGAACCTCTGAATCAGGAAGCACGACGGGACAAGAATGAGCTGGTTGATATCAACTGTTTATTTAATAACCACTGGTGAGTTACAAAAATATCTCATATAAGCCTCTGGAGATGTACTTGGAGTTTGTTAATGATGGATATTTCAGAGGTTAAAAGGTGGAAGCCGGGCTTCCCTGGTGGCGCAGCAGTTGAGAGTCCGCCTGCCGATGCGGGGGACGCGGGTTCGTGCCCCGGTCCGGGAGGATCCCACATGCCACAGAGCGTCTGGGCCCGTGAGCCATGGCCGCTGAGCCTGCGCGTCCGGGGCCTGTGCTCCGCAACGGGGGGAGGCCACGGCAGTGGGAGGCCCGTGTACCGCAAAAGAACAAAAACAAAAACAAAAGGTGGAAGCCACTTCCAGAGGTTGTAAAGTAAGCCTTAAAATTCTATGGTGAATTGTGCCCTTTAAGTGGTACCTCATGATACCTCAATAAAACTGCTGCAAAAAATTTAAAATTCCATGGCAGCTCCTGGTGAGGAAGAGGTAGGGACGGGGAGACAGTTCCATATTTTGGCCACTTGAGGCCCCCCCAAGAGCTCTGTCCTCCGGCGGGGATCCTCTGGTCCCTCCAGCACCCGCAGAGGGAGGGGCCCCTCAGCTCTGGTCAGGTGGCGTAGAGCACCTGGAGGCACCCATTCTTGAGCACCCCACCTGCTGTGAGAAGGGGCCATGCAGCCGTGTGCAGAGCCCAGACAGCTCATGTCAGCCACAGCAGGAGGGACAGCCCACCACGGAGGGAGACTGGGCCTTGGCTCGGGCGCTGCTGTGGGACTGAATTCAAGCTTCAATTCCTGGGAGCCAGGGGAATTGTGTGCCACTCCCACCCAGCTGCTGGGACACTCTGTCTGCCCTGCCCCAGGCGGGGCTATCACAAGACCTCTGAAATCCGGCCACAATCAACTGGCCCGAGGTGGGTCTTTGACCCTCAGAGTTTTCCTTCCAGAGTGCCCCCACCCAGGCCCCCAGACCTTCTGTGATGGTTGAGCTGGGAGGGGAAAGGTATGGGAACTGCCATGCTCATGGTCCTAGCAGGTCTGAGAGAACACGCCGACCCTTAGAGAGAGCCAGAGGGTTGATAGAGAAAGTCCCTGTGGCCTTGGCGGTGCTGATTCCGAGCCCCGCCCCTGCCCCTACAGCCCGTCTTCTTCCAGTCCCTGAGGTGCTGAGCGGTCTCCTTCTGCAGAGCCAGTGAGAATTGAGAGTCTCCTCATCTGTAGCCCAAACCTGACCATCAGCAGACCGGGCCCGGGGCTCAAGAGCTCCTGGAGGAGCAGCGGGGAGGAGCCTAGAGCAACGGCCTGGGGGCAGCAAGAGGAGAGGGGTCTGGAGTGCCCCAGGCAGACGGTGAGAGGTGGCTCAGAGTGAGAGGTGCGTCCTCCAGGGGCCTGGCCTGTATTTGTGGAGCCAGCCCCACAGGGTTGGGGTACAACCCTCATCCACCCAGTAGGGCCTTTGCAAGAACAGAGCCTTAGACAGAAGGCTATTAGAGTGGCCAAGAAGGGCCAAGCTATGAAGTGCCCAGTCCATCTTCACAAAAGTGGTCTGTGCCTGCCTCTTGGAAGAGCGATGTAACAATTCTCCAACAAGATTGATGTGCTTTGGGTATTTTTGTTTTGCTAAAAAAAAAAAAAAAAGTTATGGCCACATTACAAAATTTGGAAGATTGAAAACCAACAAAAAAGTTACCCATAAACTATGATTGAGATGTTGAAAAATGCTGTTTTAATTAATTTCCTAGCGTGCACAAGTAAGGTGTTACAAGTGGATAAGTAAGGTGTTAGGGTGGATAAACCTAAACCAGTGATTCTCAAAGTGTGGCCTCAGGAACAGCAGCAGCAGTGGCAGTGTCACCTGGAAGCTTGTTAGTAATGCTGATTCTCAGGCCCCACTCACCCTCCCAAGGTAGAAACTGGGGTGAAGCCCAGCCAGCTCTGCTTTAACAGATCCCATGAGCTCTAGTTGGGGAACCGTTGGTTTACACCTTTGTAATCCCATGCAGTCCTGACACTTTACCACCAGAGGGCACCAGCATGCTGCAGTTTTCCCCTGCCTTGGCCAGCTTTTCTTTCCATTCTCTAAGGACCTGCAACAGACATTGAGACCCCGCTACACTTTCTTTTTTCTTTTTCTTTCGTTTTTTTAATTGGAATAAAGAAAGACTGATGATATGTTGGGAATTATTGGCTCACCTTAAATGCCACCATGTTTGGGCCAAATTGTACTGTTGTTCCAGTCCTTGCTTACCTGTCGACCCAGTGTTTTGGCAGTGGTAGAATGTACTTGACAGCACTTATTTTAAAAAATTGTTTTTTGATGTGGGCCATTTTTAAAGTCTTTTTTGAATTTGTTACAATATTGCTTCTATTTTATGTTTTGTTTTTTTGGCCACGAGGCATGTGGGATCTTAGCTCCCCGACCAGGGATCGAACCTGCACCCCTTGCGTTGGAAGGGGAAGTCTTAACCACTGGACCACCAGGGAAGTCCCTTCACAGCACTTACTTATTTTGTTTGGAACATAAAGAAATGCAGAAGCATATGGGCCAGCAATAAAGATTATCTCCTAAGAAAAGTTTGTGTTCTATAGAAAGCAGGAGACAACGCCTCCCTTTTCCTTCTCCTGCAGTCCATGGGCAGGGCCCCTTGGGATGAGGGCCTGGCTGTCATCAGTGTCTCTCCTCCCCGACCTCCCTCTGGTTACCTCTTGTTTTCTTATTTATTTATTTATTTATTTTATTTTATAAATTTATTTTATTTATTTTTGGCTGTGTTGGGTCTTCGTTGCCCCGAATGGGCTTTCTCTAGTTGCGGCGAGCAGGGTCTACTCTTCGCTGCGGTGAGCGGGCTTCTCATTGCGGTGGCTTCTCTTGTTGTGGAGCACGGGCTCTAGGCATGCAGGCTTCAGTATTTGTAGCACACGGGCTCAGTAGTTGCGGCACATAGGCCCTAGAGCGTGCGGGCTTCAGTAGTTGTGATGCATGGGCTCAGTAGTTGCAGCATGTGGGCGATGTTTCCGCACCAGGGACTGAGCCCGTGTCCCCTACAGTGGCAACGGATTCTTAACCACTGCGCCCCCAGGCAAGTACCCGACCCCGACCCCGCCACCGCCCATTGATTTTTTAAAAAAAGAAACTTCTAATAGACCCAGTTATTTGCCTCCCTTTCCATCTCCCTTCAAAAACAGTGTTTGGCTGCTGTTATGGCACCTGAGGGCGTCAGAACCCACCTTCAGAACAGTGGGCTCCAGGCAGGGAAGACTTTCTTGGAGGTGCTCTGTTAGAGCTTCCCATAGAAGGACGGGGTCCAGTGATGACTCGGTGGGTTGAGCTTTCTGAGACCTCCCAGGAGCATTTGGCTTTCTCCCTCATGACCCCTGAGTTCCCTTTCCTGAGAATGATTCAGACCTCAGCAGTTTCTCTGAGTAGTTTGCAAAACCCTCAGACACCTCCCTGGTATACCCAGACACTCTTCCTGTTCGTAGGGCTTTGAAGGGTTTTTTGTTTTGTTTTGTTTTGTTTTATAAATTTATTTACTTTTTTTTTTTTTTTTTTTTTTTTTTTTTCTTGCGTTATGCGGGCCTCTCACTGTTGTGGCCTCTCCCATTTGCGGAGCACAGGCTCCGGACGCGCAGGCCCAGCGGCCATGGCTCACGGGCCCAGCCGCTCCGCGGCACGTGGGATCCTCCCGAAACGGGGCACGAACCCGCGTCTCCTGCAACGGCAGGCGGACTCTCAAGCACTGCGCCACCAGGGAAGCCCTATTTACTTTTTATTTATTTATTTTTGGCTGTGTTGGGTCTTCGTTGCGGCACGCGGGCTTTTCTCTAGTTGCAGCGAGCGGGGGCTACTCTTCCTTGTGGTGCACGGGCTTCTCATTGCGGTGGCTTTCCCTGTTGCGGAGCACAGGCTCTAGGCGCACGGGCTTCAGTAGTTGTGGCACGTGGGCTCAGTAGTTGTGGCACATGGGCTTAGTTGCTCCGCGGCCTGTGGGATCTTCCCAGAGCAGGGCTCAAACCCGTGTCCCCTGCATTGGCAGGTGGATTCTTAGCCACTGCGCCACCAGGGAAGCCCTGAAGCGTTTTTAATAGGATGTACACGTGAAAGAGCAGTCTATATTTCCAGAACTGGCTAAAAGGCACTTCCATTAATTTATGTATTTTTTAAACTTGCTTGTAACTGAGTAGTTATCTAGGACTCAGCTGTACACATGATTTACTCATTTGACAAATATTTATTGAGTACTTATCATGTTCTAGAGTCTAGATGCTAGACTTTCAGTGTTAACAAAACAAACCTTGTCCCTACAAAATTTACATTCTAGTGGGAAAGGCAAGCAATAAACAAAGAACCACATAATATAATGTCAGAAGAAAAATAAAGCAGGGTGAGGGGGTAACCAGTGTGTGGGTGGTAAGATGGGAAGTTATTCCAGATAAGATGGTTGGGAAGGTCTGGCTGAGAAGTTGGCATTTGAGCAGAGATCTGAATAATAAGTGACTATATCATGAGAATATCTGGGGAAATGGCTGTCCAGGCAGAGAGAACTGCAAATGCAAAGGCCTCGGGGTGGGAATATTACTTGGGCTTCTATGGAGAAGAGAGGGGAGTAACACTAGAAGCAGGGAAACCCACTAGGGAGCTCTTGTGGTCGTCCAGGCACGAGACAGAGTTGGTTTGAGCAGAGTGGGAGCAGAGGAGGGGCAAGATGTGGTCAGATCGAGGATGTCCTTGTAAAGTAGATTCGACAGCATTTGCTTCTGCATTAGATGAATGAAAACCTCTCTACTGAGATGGTTTCAGGTACGCTGGGATCCTCCCGAAACGGGGCACGAACCCGCGTCTCCTGCAACGGCAGGCGGACTCTCAAGCACTGCGCCACCAGGGAAGCCCTATTTACTTTTTATTTATTTATTTTTGGCTGTGTTGGGTCTTCGTTGCGGCACGCGGGCTTTTCTCTAGTTGCAGCGAGCGGGGGCTACTCTTCCTTGTGGTGCACGGGCTTCTCATTGCGGTGGCTTTCCCTGTTGCGGAGCACAGGCTCTAGGCGCACGGGCTTCAGTAGTTGTGGCACGTGGGCTCAGTAGTTGTGGCACATGGGCTTAGTTGCTCCGCGGCCTGTGGGATCTTCCCAGAGCAGGGCTCAAACCCGTGTCCCCTGCATTGGCAGGTGGATTCTTAGCCACTGCGCCACCAGGGAAGCCCTGAAGCGTTTTTAATAGGATGTACACGTGAAAGAGCAGTCTATATTTCCAGAACTGGCTAAAAGGCACTTCCATTAATTTATGTATTTTTTAAACTTGCTTGTAACTGAGTAGTTATCTAGGACTCAGCTGTACACATGATTTACTCATTTGACAAATATTTATTGAGTACTTATCATGTTCTAGAGTCTAGATGCTAGACTTTCAGTGTTAACAAAACAAACCTTGTCCCTACAAAATTTACATTCTAGTGGGAAAGGCAAGCAATAAACAAAGAACCACATAATATAATGTCAGAAGAAAAATAAAGCAGGGTGAGGGGGTAACCAGTGTGTGGGTGGTAAGATGGGAAGTTATTCCAGATAAGATGGTTGGGAAGGTCTGGCTGAGAAGTTGGCATTTGAGCAGAGATCTGAATAATAAGTGACTATATCATGAGAATATCTGGGGAAATGGCTGTCCAGGCAGAGAGAACTGCAAATGCAAAGGCCTCGGGGTGGGAATATTACTTGGGCTTCTATGGAGAAGAGAGGGGAGTAACACTAGAAGCAGGGAAACCCACTAGGGAGCTCTTGTGGTCGTCCAGGCACGAGACAGAGTTGGTTTGAGCAGAGTGGGAGCAGAGGAGGGGCAAGATGTGGTCAGATCGAGGATGTCCTTGTAAAGTAGATTCGACAGCATTTGCTTCTGCATTAGATGAATGAAAACCTCTCTACTGAGATGGTTTCAGGTACGCTTCTTAAAATTCTGTTTCTGTGAAATATATTTTTACTTGGAATAATTATCACCTAGGAAAGACTATAGCTTCATATTCACCCCTGTATTCAATGCACTTAACCAGTGCACTTAACCCTGCACCCCTGTATTCAATGCACTTAACCAGAGTAGCCCGTGCACATTTTATTGCTATTCTTGTCATTTATTAAGTATTAACTGAGAGAACGGGTACGACATCACTAGGGCATGCAGTCTTCTCACAGCCCTCTGAATTAGGTATTATCCCCATTTTACAGATTAAGAAACTGAGGCTCAGAGGGGCAAAGATATTTGTTTAACCACACATCTCTGAAGATGTTTGTCATAAGTGCAAAGGGTCAGAGAGATTTTCTCATCACAGGAAAAGACCACAGAGTGGGAACATTGCCAGAAGACAGATGGAAGCCGTGAGCCAGGGAAAATGGGCTTCTCAGGGTCATAAAGGAAGTCTTAAAACTTTGATGGCGGCAATGACAGAGATTGAGCAGCCATTTCTCTTGCTTTTGAGCAGAGATGGGTAAGGAGTAAGCCCAGTTCTGAGAAGGGCTTTTCCTGGAGGCCTCTCTCCTTTACCACGTGCTTTGCATGAGAGCCGCCCTGAGCACTCTGTGATTCTGGGACCATCTCAAGGGACAGAAGCTCACACACCCCAGGCCAGCCACTTTGGCTTCATTTACTGATAACAGAATGCGGCTCTGCTCACAGCCCCCGTCCCTTCTGTGAGTGGGCCCCCAGAGTCACCCCAAGGGTCTCACCCATGAGAGTCACTCAACTTCCCATCTGCAGGGATCAGCGCAGGAGGCTTCAGCTTGCCTTTCACTGCCAGAAACTTTGGCTGAGCATCAGTGATGTGCCAGTAACTGGGCTAGATGCTGGGAACATTAGAACAAGAAAGACCTCATCCCTGCCCTTGAGAAACTCGCAACCACTTTGGGGGAGCATCTTGGTTCTGCCCAAATGGGATTGCTCTTGTGGACCGGGAGCTAATGACCACTCTGGCCACCCATTAGTAGGTGTCAGTAGGCACAAAGACATTTGCTGCTTGGCTGAAGGAGAAGGGAGTTTTGGGGGAGTGTGGGGAGGTGTTGGACTGGCTGTAAGGACAAAGCAAAGGACAGACAGAATGGTGTGATGAGGAAGGAGGGGATGGCCTGGAGTCACTTGTCACCCTCCACCCCTGCGCCTCCCCACATGGATTGACCTTAAGGCCCAAAGGCCAGAGTGGCTGGTGGCAGCAGCTGAAAGAGCAGCTCACGAAGATCTGACCCAGCAGCATTGCTCAGGGACCAGAGCCTCCCCGACCCCAGCCCCAGAGAGCTCAGGTGGCCTCAGTGGGGGCTTTCTGTGCCCAACAAAGCAGCATTCCTGGCGGGGATTCGACAGCATGGCTTGGCCAGTGTCCCGTTTGAGGGCTGGTGTGCCATCGACTGTCCACCTGGAGGACAAGGAAAGAAAGTGTGTGGTGCCTCTGGGGTTTCCCTGAAATTAGTGGGGTGATTGTGGCAGGAGGCACCATCCTACAGGCTGCGGTAACTTGGGTATCACTGTTCATGGGACTGGGCTTTTGTTTGCAGTTTGGGAAGCCGGGCACTCAGGTGGTGGAGTGTGCGTGCACCTCGTCTTGTAGTAATCGTAGCTCTTCATGTGCCAGGCAAAGAGCAAAGAACCTGACACGCATCATCTCATGTCATCCTCACAGTGGCCACACGAGGTAGGACTATTATTGCTCCCATTTTACAGAAGAGGATGCTGAGGTTTCATTTGCCTAAGCATCCCAGCTGGAGGGGATGGTGCCAGGAACGGGGCCCAGGTCAGCTGACATCTGGTGCTGGTCCAGCCCCCTTTGCATGCAGCTTAGGAAACGCCCCTCCTGGAGAAGGTCCAGCCAAGCACAGGGCTGGGTTCTGAGACCCTGATTTGATTCTAAGAGTCTCCTTTCTTGGAGTTTTTGAAATTCTTCTCCCTTTTGAAATAACCTTATTGTTTTCTACATAACAGATTTATTGAGATATAATTCACATACTACTCACTTCACCCATTTAAAATGTACATTCAATGGTTTTCAGTATACTCAGAGTGGTGTAACCATCACCACAATCAATTTTAGACTGTTTTCTTAACCCCCCAAAAGAAATCTCATACCCATTAGCAATCACTCCCCATTTCCCCTCACCCTCCCACTCCAGCCCTAGACAATCACTCAGAATATATTTTCTGCTTCTGTAGATTTGCATGTTCTGGACCTTTTCATGTACATGGAACTATACAATATGTGACTTTTGTGTTTGGCTTCTTTCACTTCACATAATGTTTCTAAGGTTCATCTATGTTATGGCATATATCAGTACCTTGTTTCTTTTTATTGCCAAATAGTATTCTGTTGTGTGACTAGACCACATTTTATTTAACCATTCACTAGCTGATGGACATTTGGGTTGTTATCACTTTTTGGTTATTATGAATAATGCTGCTGTGAACATCTCTATGTGTATATATATACATGCACATACATATATACACATGCATGTGTACATGTATACATACCTCTTCATTGCAAACAAGGCAAGTACAACCAAAAAGTACAAGAAATAAAAAGTCAGAGCCACCTGAAATCCCTCATCTAGAGGTAATTGTTGTCACCATTTGGCCAACATCCTGCCAGATGTCATCCCATTTCAAGCGTCAAAAATGATCTAAACCGTTTCTTTGAGTTTGGGCCCAGCTTCCTCCACTCTCATGGGTCATGGATCATGCAGGAGGCTGACACCAACCCCCCCAACCCCAGGCCTTCCGTGGAAAGATGCTGAGGGCTCTTCGGGCCAGTGCTCTCCACAAGGCGGTGTGGGTGCATCCAAGGGCCTGGAAGAAAGTATGTGTGTATATAATACTATCATACTTTTATTAACACAGATGTGCTTGTATTTTATGTTCAGATACCTAATTATACCCAAGTTTTTACTTATGGGGTGCTTTCAGTCATGAAAAGGAGATAGATCCGATCAGAGGTAGATCCTTCCGCAGGAGGCTGTCCAAAGCTCCCTGTTATTCTCCATGCTGCCTGAGCCTTGGCTGCCTCGCCTTTCTTTGCTCACACCTGGAATTCACACCAGTACGGGTGTACACAGACCAACTGACCCGAGCAGTAAGCCAGGAGAGGGAGCCCCGCAGCGCTTTCCAGGGCTCAAAGCCCACCCGGGGTCCCCTATCTCAGCCTGCGCACCCAAGCCTGGGGTCCATCTGCCCCCATCGACGCACGCTCCACGCGGCACTCTGATGCCCTGCCTTTCTCGCCAGCACCCTCAGGCTTGTCTGACTTTGTCCCCGGGGAGCCATTGATGCTCCCAGCGCTGTCGCGCCCCCTGGTGTCCATCCGAGTGGAGCGCCTTCTCTGACCCTCTTGGATCTAACAACTAGGACCCCTGGAACCCTGTTTCTGTCCTGCTCATAGCCAAAGCCTTAAGGCCCCCAGCAGATGAGACAAAGCGAGAGAAGACCTCGGAGAGATTCCTCGGAGAGCCGGCCAGCCCCAGAGAGGACAGGTCTGTCCATTCTCCAGCTCCGGATCTGCGGCTTGTCGGCCAGAGGAGGATGCGTGTTCCTCTCGGGAGCGCAGCGCAGAGCCGGTGCCTGCACTGTCGCTCGTGAAATGAAAGGGTTGGCAAACTCTGGGGAGGAAGCGCACGTATGCTGCCCCGTGTAATGCACAGCACCCATACTGGCTCCACACACACACACACACACACACACACACACACACACACACACGCACGCACACACCCCAGCACAGGGGCTGAAATTCAAACCTCACACCGTGGGAGGGGCCCGGGCAGCCATGGAGAGCAGGCAGGGGGCAGAGAAGCCAGCCCAGACTAAGATGTGTGCAGTGGGGCCGTGTCTGGAGAAGGGCGTTAGGGTGGAAAGTCAAAATATCTGATGGACATGGGGGAACAAAAAGAAAGCTGAAGGTATTTTGGAGTGAGGATGTTTTGGTAGTTGTAGCAGAGTCCAGTTAAGGAGACTGTCCTCAGATTATGTTAATGGAGACCCAGAAAGGGCAGAAGAGGTCACGGAAGAAGCAAATGGGCTAAATTCTTTTTCCCTCTTGTGAAGGAGCTCAAAGTTATTGTATGTGATTTTGATTCTGGTAATAATATAAATGTGGGTTTAATAATTTTCATGAAAAACTAAATGGAACCACTAACAATTAAAAACAGGATGTCTACTTTCCAAATCATTGCAGAAGATTAAAGCAAGCACCACAGTCTCCAGAAGAAAAAAAATTCAATTAAAAGGAACAGAAAAATGAAAGAACCTTCAAAACACAAAGTCAAAATTCAGATAAAGAAGTTGGGCCAAGCATGAGCAATAATGACAGTAAATGTGAACAATCTAGTTTTCTTATTAAAAGGCAGAATGTCTCAAATTACGTATATTTTAATCTAATACATTACAAACACACCTAAATTAAAAAAAAAAATACCAGAGAGGGAAAGAATCAAAGCTTGGGCAAAGATATCAAGCACAAATAAAAATAAAGTAGGGTGGGCTTCCCTGGTGGCGCAGTGGTTGGGAGTCCGCCTGCAGATGCAGGGGACATGGGTTCGTGCCCCGGTCCGGGAGGATCCCACATGCCGTGGAGCGGCTGGGCCCGTGAGCCATGGCCGCCGAGCCTGCACGTCCAGCGCCTGTGCTCCGCAACGGAAGAGGCCACAACAGTGAGACGCCTGCGTACCGCAAAAAAAAAAAAAAAAAAAGTAGGGCTTTTTTTTTTTCTTAAATTCCATATATATGTGTTAGCATATGGTATTTGTCTCTCTCTTTCTGACTTACTTCACTCTGTATGACAGACTCCAGATCTATCCACCTCATTACAAATAGCTCAATTTCGTTTCTTTTTATGGCTGAGGAATATTCCATTGTAAAGCAATTATACCCCAATAAAGATGTTAAAAAAAAAAAAAAAAAAGTAGGGCTTTTTTTTTTTCTTAAATTCCATATATATGTGTTAGCATATGGTATTTGTCTCTCTCTTTCTGACTTACTTCACTCTGTATGACAGACTCCAGATCTATCCACCTCATTACAAATAGCTCAATTTCGTTTCTTTTTATGGCTGAGGAATATTCCATTGTAAAGCAATTATACCCCAAAAAAAATGTTAAAAAAAAAAAAAAAAAAGTAGGGCTGATAACGTTCACATCAGATAAAGTAGAATTTCCTAGGGAGTGTATGGCACACAGCGAAGGAACTCTAAGTGGTGGCTGCGCATGGGTGTGGGCGCTGGCTCCTGCTCGCTAAAGTGCAGGTCTCCGCCATTTCTGGGCACGAGGGAGGACTGCACTTCCTCAGCCCCTCAAAGTAGGGCGTGGTCACGTGACTTGGTTTGGCCAATTAAGTGTGACTATAAGTCTCAGGCATCCTGTCTGGGTAGAAGCCCCCGGTTGCTTGACCTCCCAGCAGGCTCTCTTCCATGTCGCATCAACTGAAGAAAAATTCCTTGATTTGGGGGTGGCAACACTGAGCCATTGTATGGTAAGGAGTTGCCCTGAAGGACCGCTCAGCTCCATAATAGACTTTGTGCAAGCAGGAAATAAATATTTTAAGCCACTGCATTTTGGCGGTTGTTTGTTACTGCAGCATAACCTCACATTTCCTATCTAATACCTATATTAATAGTGAACCTTTATGTACTGAATAAATAACAGCTATATGACTATTAAAATATAAAGATAAATAAATACCGTATGATTTCACTTATACGTGGAATCTCAAAAATAAACAAATGCAACAAACAGAAACAGACTCATAGATATGGAGGACAAACTGGTGGTTGCTGGTGGGGAGGCGTGTGGGGGGATGAGTGAAATAGGTGAGGGAGATTAAGAGGTACAAACTTCCAGCTATAAAATAAATAATTGACAGTGATGTAATATACAGCATAAGGAATATGGTCAGTGATATTGTAATCGTTTTGTAGGATGACAGATGGTAACTAGACGTATCATGGTGATCATTTTGTAATGTATAAGAATATCAAATCACTATGCTGTACACCTGGGACGAATATAATATTGTTAGTCAATTATAAAGAATAATAACAATAAAAAGAAAAACTATAAGGATAAATAGAAAAAAATCACATTTTTCCAACATCATTATCAGTGTTCAGTGGGGCATGGAGGGAGGGATGTGGATGGTGTAGGTGGTGTGGAGAGAGCATCAGTGACCCTCCAGCCAAGCTCAGTAAAGGTGTGAATGTGGGGCAACTCCTAGAACAGGAGCTGTCAGTCACACGCAGTGCCCACACTTCGGACTCAGTCAATCCTTTGTCTCCTGCATTCAAGACAATCAGCTGTCTCCAGGGAGGTGATATCAGCCCCCATACTTGCTGCAGGTCTTCCTCATCCCTGCTAGAGGAAGGTGCCGGACCCCTGCCTCAAGCCAAATCCCTCTTGCGCTTTGTGATTCTGTTTGCCTCCCACCCTACCCACCCTGGCAGGCGACTCCTGCAGGTCACCTGACCCGGGTTCCCCTGCTGGCTGGCTCCTGGTGGGTTTAGCCAATTGGAGGCACCAGCGAGAGCCTGGGCGGGGTGGGGAGAGAAGTTGGGGTATTTCTCCCTCATCCCACCCTGCACCGTGGCACAGTTCCAACCCCAGGACAGTCTCTCCCTTCATCCCAGGCTTCCCACCAACTCCTCCGTCACACCGGCCCACGCCTCTGTAGATGGTCTCTTTGGTTAAGCCTCTTCAGGTAAAACGGTCTGAGTCAAATCCCATTTCTGACGGGACCCTGACTTTTCTCCCTCCCTAACTGGGGTTGGGGCTCCTCAGTCTGTCCCCTACCACCCGCCTGGGTTAAGAGCTTTTCCTATGGAAGAGCAGGGCTCTGACTGTGTCCAGATATCGTGGCCTCTCTGATCACCCCCAGAGCCCCCCCTGCTTGTGTGCAGCCCCATTTTGGACCACCCGTTTGGCACCAGGGGAGGACCTCTCGTATCTCAGGCAGAGGAGGGAAGGCAGACTCCTGGAACCTGCCTGGCTGAGGACCTGGACGCTCTGCCTCACCTCCATGGTAGGGGCAGGGTGGCACCTCCCTGGCATGGGCTCAAGAGATGGGGCCTCTCCTCCAGGTGTGTTCGGGAGCCCAAGGTGGGGTTCCTGGGCCCAGTCCTGCCAAGCCAGGCTCCTACATACCACCAGCCATAGCACCATGGAGCCTCAACCAGGCAGACTCCCCCATTCCCCACCCTGACTCCCCAATAACCAAGTGCTTCGGGGAAGGGAATGGCTTCCTCCCGAACACCCCCAGGCCTGAGGCCTTTCAGCACCTGTATCTCTCTTTGCCTCTGCCTAACCCTGTTGGGCTCTCTCAGTGAAACGTCTAACACTGCAGGGGTACCAGCCCTGTCCCGAGGACCAGGGCTCCAGTGAGGCCCATCCCCTGAGCTGGTCCTGGCTGCTTTGTTCACCCCGGTGAGAGAAGCTGCAGGTTCTCCAGCAGCTCTGGAGGCAAGTTGCTCGTGCAGAGGGATGAGCCCAAGATACAGCCCGGAGGACTGGAAGCCTTGTGCAGTACCACCTCCCCGGTAATCTCTGGAGGTTTCAAAACTTTTCCTGGTACTGATGGACTCTCTGTTGATCCCTCTCCGGCTTTCCAGCAGAAACTCCTGGCTGGGATGACGTGTCCCCGTTGCTGCCGAGGAAGCAGTCGGAGGACGGGAGGTTCGGATGTCGAGGAGGACTTGCCTTCTGGCAACGTCCTACGCCAGCAGGTTGAGGGGCTGGCCTCCACCAGCGGGAGGCTGAACTGGTAACAGAGAGTTGTGCATGTTGTTTGCAGCTAAATCAGGGATGAGAGCTACTTGGGAGGAAAGCATGTGTCGTTTGGGCCTGAGGATCCTGGCAACCCAGATACTGTCCACGGAGAAAAGCTTCAGCTTCTGGCGGCGGCTCCCTGAATCCCAGAATTCTCCGCCCCTTTTGTCTCTGGGCTTCGGAAGATGTGCCGGCCTCACCACCAGCAAAGCCCACAGTGTTCCCACCGCCTTCCTGTTCCTGCAGCACCCCTCAGCATCCCCTGGCACGGGGCCTACAAACAGCACAGTGAACGGAGGCACTGGCGAGCCCTGGGTGCTGGAGGCCCTGACCCTCATTGACCTGGCACCTGAGTTCTGAGCCACAGAAGCCGGGTGAGAGAAAGAAGATAGCCACACCCTAGAGAGCTCAGCCCAAAGAAGGGCCCTGGGGCAGTGGCGGAAGCTGAGGCGTGGGAAGGGCGCGCCTTCCCCAGCTGGAACATGTCTTCAAAGCTGTTTCCTCACCCAGGTGAGGTCACTGTGTCGGCCGCTGACCCACCTGAGAACCTGCTGCTGAGGGAAGAGGTCAGGGCTCGGATGCCAGCAGAAAAGCCAGATGCCACTGGCCACCTCCCCTCCTGCCAGAGCCAAATTTCCTCTGGAGATACTCGGCTAGGCCTGCTGACCCCACGACTTTGGGGCCACTCTGCTCCCAATCCCCCCGAGAGGGGTCGTGCTCGCCTGGTGGAACCAGCCCCAAAGGCTCTTTTAGTCCTTGTTTTCACCAAAGGAGGGACAGAAGACAGATGGGGGAGCTGCACAGGAGAGTCACGTACCAAGGATGGGGTGAGAGTAGCTCGGAATTATTTAAGTTTCCTGCTGGTTTCAGGAAAAGAGATTCTAAATAGTCATAATTTCTCATGCAAGACTCCATAGGAACTGTAATTGTTAGCAGCTTCAGGTGAAAAGAAAACACACAACCCCCTTGAAAAGCACACTGCACTATGCAAATAGGAAACCTGATAATACGTTCTCTTTCTTTCTGAGATCCTTGGCCTCAGGCCCCCACTGAGCCTGGTGCTTGCAATGAGGAAAAGCGACCCGCCCCATGCTTCCCGGAGCTGAGATTCATAAGGTAACCAGACCAGATTCCACAAGATATATGGAAACCTTCTAAATCTCCCCAAAGCAGAAAGGAAGTTTTCAGTGATTTGTTTCCTTTAATAACAGAGAGAAGATGGAGTAGAATTAGAGGGCCCTCAGTCAGCTAAATTCAGTTTTAATTTAATTCACCACATCTGACTTCTCAGCTGTCCAGGGCTCTGAGCAGAGCTTCCTGACCTGGCCAAGCTGGTCAGAATCACTTGGGACAAAAGCCACATGGCCAATCCTACCCCTGGAGGTCGGATTCAGTAGATCCAAGGGTGGATAGGGGCAGGAATCTGTATTTTTAACAAGATTCCTGGGGGATTCTGATACAAATCAACCCAGAATGGGGAACCGGCTGCTAGATCTATTTAGAGGCAAAAGACTTGTTTCCGGGCTTCCCTGGTGGCGCAGTGGTTGGGAGTCCGCCTGCCGATGCAGGGGACGCGGGGTTCGTGCCCCGGTCTGGGAGGATCCCACATGCCGCGGAGCGGCTGGGCCCGTGAGCCATGGCCGCTGAGCCTGCGCGTCCGCAGCCTGTGCTCCGCAACGGGAGAGGCCACAACAGTGAGAGGCCCGCGTACCGC
>NW_006789568.1:1074746-1076518 GCF_000442215.2 Lipotes vexillifer
GTGCTCTGCAGCGGGAGAGGCCACAACAGTGTGAGGCCACCACAGTGAGAGGCCCGCGTACAGCAAAAAAAAAAAAAAAAAAAAGACTTGTTTCCGTGTTCTCCCTCCTTCTCAGACTAATTCTTTAAAAAAGGTGCAATGAGTAAATAAAGACAGCTTTCAAGATGTTCATGGAATGACTTTTTTTTTACATTTTTCAACTAGTTAAGACAAAAACATTACAATGATTGGCTTCTTTCATTTAGTTACATAAATAAAATTTTTATAAATATCTCTTTATAAACAATATAAATAGCTTTACAACATAAATACATTTATGCATGACATGAATTTACAAACAGCAATGTTTTACAGCTGGTTTTGTCAGTCTCTTAAAAACTGTCCCTTGCCATCACGTCGGTGTAGGTGTGTGTGTTTTGTGTATATAATATATATAATATATAACTTTTTATTTTTCATTAAAAAATAAACAAACAATAAAGTCATACCCCCCTCCCTAAATAATAATAAAACAGCTGGTGTTGTGTATTCCCAGTACCAGGAAAAAAAAAAAAAAGAAATGTAAAATCCACATTGCGCTGGATATGCTTCCAGGTGCTGGGAGGCTGATGACCAAGGGTGACCTCAGCAAAACGGAGCAAGTTCCCAATCCTGAAACACAGAGGGGCCAAGGGACACTCAGCTGAGAAAGCCCAGCCTACAGGGCACTTCTAGAACCTTCCTCCCTTTCCTGCTGTAGCAGGAGGCAAAATGCCTCCACCTTTGCCTTACAGGCCCTGATGAAGGTCTTCCTGCAGAGGAAAAAGGGCCCTTCCACTCCGGGCCTCTCCAGGCCCTCATCCATCGCCTGCTGTGTCCTTGGCACTTCCTGCCCCAGCACAGGTGGAACCAGAAAGTCAGCCAGCCCTCCTCCCCCTCTGACTAAGTGCAGGCCTTGTCCTTGGCTCTCAGTGAGACACAGTGAGGGAAAGGGAATGGAAAATGAAGCCGCACCCACCCACCCCCGGCCCACCTCTATGTTTTGCTACAATACAAACCCTCCGTCAGGTGCTTTACGTGTCTGGGGGATGGTGGAGGGAAGGGGGAGAGAAGCATCTGAAGATTTGGGAAATCTGGACTCAAGTCCCAACTGAATATTACTTCTCGGATGGCCCTGCATAGCTTTGAGTATCGCTTTCCTCACCCATAAAATGGGATAATAGCCACCTCCCAGGGCTGGCTTTAAGATTCAACAGCAGGCCACACACTGGGCATTGGTAGAGTGTCTGGGTCACAGCTGCCCATAAATAGCACTTCCTTCCCCAGCTGGCTTCTCCTCAGAAAGGGTCCCCTTCAGAATCAGAGGAAATGGTGCGTCACACCGGCCCTGGGGAAATGAGTGGTCGTGCTGGGTTTGCTGGCTCACGAGTTGGCAGAGTCATTTGAGGAGGGCTGCACCCAGTCTCTGCAAATGGGTGTGTGGGTGTTCGGGGGCCAGAGGAAGGCTTCCTCCTGAGACAGGGTGGTGCCCTTCCAGAGGACAGTCCTGGCAGAGGGAGCCCGGGCCTCTTCCCCAACCCCTTTCTCTGCCGTCCCATATGTTTAAACAGAGGACAGATGTCTGTGATGTCCCTGGGCCCCATGGGCAACGGGTTCATTTAGGCACCCTCCACACCTCATCTCTGCCATTAGCATTTTATAATCAAGGCTATAACCATCAGCGACAGTCATTATGGCAGCTGGTTAGAGCCAAAGTCAACTCCTGTGTAGAGAAATGGCCACAGTCTCGGAAG
>NW_006789568.1:1076528-1077788 GCF_000442215.2 Lipotes vexillifer
CGGAAGAGCTTTCATTAATGGGAAAACCCTAAGCTGTCTTTCTCTGTTAAGCCCAGACAGTGAGATACCCGGGCATCTCCACTAGGAGGTTGCAGGCAACAGGAAGGATGCTCTGCCTTCTCACGGGGCTGGGGGTGAGGGTGGGGTTGAGAAGGTTAAAGGTGGTGGAGGTGGGCGTTCAGCTAAAAGAGAACTTCCAGGAGGTTGACAAGCTTCCCTGGTCAAAGGGGTCAAGAAGTCTTAGCAACCTGGATTCCACCTGTGGAGCACCTCTCTCCACGAATACCTGGTACCCACAGACAGCCTCATCCAAGAACAAGGGGTCTATGGGGACGTGCATGCCAGGCACTTTCTAGGACCTTATCGCCTGCGAACTCATAGAATAACATTTGTTTGGATTCTGAAGTTTGAACTTGGTGCTTAATTCACAAATTGAAAATTTGACGCCTGTGGCTCCTCCATCTCTTCATTGTTGAGACCGGAGAGAATAGAACAAACCCATCACAATGGTAGCTTCTAAAGGCTGGTCCACCAGTGCCAGAATCATGGCAAGTCAAGAGCTCAGACAAACGAAGCCCCTGCAGGAGGAGCACACAGCCTGGCCAAGTCTGGCTGCAGAGAGGAAGGACACCAGCTAAGTGCTAGGGCAGGCGGGCGAGGACACCCTAAGCTGGGTGGGGCAGGTTTTCCAGGTCATTGACAGACATTTTAAAGAGCTCCTTTGGGCATCCTGCAGGCCCCAGATCATCTTAGGCTAAGTGTCCGGCCCTTAAGTTGCTAATGAGTTAATTTGGGGAGGTAAACAGGTTCACCAACAACCATAGCTCAGGTGAAAAAGTTTTCTGTGTAGTAAAAAAGGCTCAGGCATTGCACTGAAGACCTTCAAAGATGGGTGCTCTTGTCCTTTGGGGGAAGACAGTGTAGACCTTGATAAGGCTTCTGGGATGAGAGAACACAGCTTGGCCTGCAGTGGGACAGAAAGACTGTGGGACAGGGAATGACAGCAGCTGGCTGCAGGCAAGGCTGGACACCAGGAGGTCAGGTTCGAAATCACTTGAATGTCAGTTCCAGAGGTTGGGATGTTGTTTCTCCATGGATACTGATGGGCAGCAGGGATGGAGGGGAGTGGGGAGAGGAGGGAAGGACATTTGCCGCTCTACCTTGCCAGGGGTGCAGCACCCGGCCGGGGCTGAAGGTAGCACAGGGGTTTCCAGCCTGGTGGAGGCGGAGGAGGCCATACCAGAAACCTAGGTATGGAGC
>NW_006789568.1:1077860-1079847 GCF_000442215.2 Lipotes vexillifer
GGGGAGGGGGCGGGGGAGGGGGCGGGGCTCAGTTTGGGACATGTTGAGTTTCAGGTTGGGGCAAAAAAATAGATTATTTTAGTTTCTTTTTCCTTTTGCCCGAAAATAGTGCCACGGACACTGAGGTTCGATCCTGAAGTCACACGGATTGCTGCAGCGTCAGGACCCTGGACAGACCAGTTTGCCCACGGCCATGGTTTAGAGAAGGGACAAGAATCAGAATGCTCTGGGGCAGAAATGCTCCCTGGTGATGCTAACAAATGACTATTCTCCCTACTGTGAGGGGGCAGGTATCGCTCCAAGTCTGTCCCATTACAGAGACAACAGACCCAGGGAGCTGTCCTGACCACTGGGCTGCTTACTGCCCAGCACCATGATGCAGTGGCTAGCAGATCAACTTACCCTTGACTTGTATGTATGCCTTTCCTCCTCTGCTCCCACCAACCCAGGATCAGCCCTCAATCCCCCCAGTTGGAGAACTGGGGCCAGTGTTGCTGGTTGCCTTATGGCCCTGGGGTGGGTGGGAGCACCCCCGCCCCGGAGCTGTCTCTGTTTCTCCAAAGGGAGCCAGGTGGGTCCATCCATGCTGAGCCATTTCTGACCTTGCCAAAGTTCCCTGACCACTTTATCCCTCACTTTCTCCATCTGTAAAATGGGATGATAAATGGTGTTGGGGGCAAATGTCTAGCACACACAATCTTGTGTCCAGATGGTCTGGCTGGGAGGCGGAAAGGTCCAGGGGATCAGAGAGGAGCCGGCCTGCGGGAGGGGGTGCAGGCTTGGTTCTGGGGGGCTTCACGGGAAGCTGGGTGTGCAAGAGCTCCCGGCGGCCGGGGCTGGTGGTACTCACCGCCGCCAGGGGTCGCCGCACTAACATCCCAGGCCGCTCATGGAGCCGATCCTGTCCAGCTTGAGGCCGAAGCAGCCCTTGGACAAACCCTTCTTGTTGCCTCCCTTGTATTTCCGCGCGTTGGGGTGCTCCTGCAGAAGACGGGCCCACGCCGCCCGAGACTTGGTGTCCACGCGCAGGTCCCGGAGCAGTCGCGACCGGTCGCCCTTGAGATTGGCGCCGCCGCCCCCGGGAGTCTTGTCGCCCTTCTTCTGACCTCCGCCCGCAGCCTGGGGCTCGGCCACCTCCTCCCCTGGCGGAGTGCGCGGGACCTGTCAGAAAGAAAGAACGGGCAGGTGAAGGGACGCACCGCGGCAGCTCGGGGGACTTTGCGGGGCCGCTGATGCTCCAGCCCGACACTCCGGCCAGCGCGGTTTGTCCCTTTCGAGTCCTGAGCGCGCCCCCAGAGGTGCCGGACGGCTCGGCCCTGCATCCACCTGCCACGCGGCCGCCGATGTCCGCTCCTTCGGGGAGCCCCTTGCCCTCCTCTCCTTTGCCTCTTGCCGGGCTGACCACACTGAGGCAGAGGCTGCGCATTTGTCGATGCTATCCTGAGTCCGGGCTTCGAGGGCTCCCCAGCTCTCACCCGCGCGCGTCTCAGGGGAGGGAGAGAGCCGCCTTCCCGCCCCCTCTGCTCCCTCCGGCGGGCCACACCCTCCTAGACCCCCTAGCCCTACCACCGCCCCTCACAGTTCCGACGTCCCTGCGACAGCACCCACCTTCGGCGGCGCCCCGGGCTTGGCTTCGGAGGGCCGGAGCGAGAGTAGCGCGAGCAGCAGGGCGCAGGCCAGCAGCTGGGAGAGGTGCATGGTGCCCGTGGGGTGGCTGGGCGCAGACCGGCGGCAGCAAGGGTGCGCGTGGCCGGCGGGCAGACGGGCAGACGGGCAGGCGAGCGCGGAGCAGGCTGGCCGGGCTGCGACGCGGGGGCGGGTCCGAGTCCCAGTGCTGCGCAGCGCCGGCTGGGTGCGCTCTGAGCCCGCGGCTCCGCTCGCGCCTTTATAATCCAACCTGCCGCTGATGTCATCCTCCCGCCCACAGGGCCGCCCGGGCCAATGGCAGTCGCGCCGAGGGCCGGGAGGGGTCCGCGGGGGCTCCCCC
>NW_006789568.1:1080362-1083443 GCF_000442215.2 Lipotes vexillifer
GGAGCGCGTCCTGGCATGACAAGCATTTGTGCGCCCGCTGCCCTGCGCACAAGGTCGGACCTCAGCACCCACGCCCTTCCTGGAAAGGATCAGTTTCCCTCTTTGCAAGTGCAAAGATAGGCTCAGAGGAATTAAGTAACTTGCCCAAAGTCACACAGCCAGAAAGTTGGCACAGCCCGAAATCCACGCAGATCTGCCTTGTTGCCAATCTCTTCCCGGGGCACCTGACAGGCGCGAGGCCTGGCGCTGCGGCTCCACCTTTCACCTGCTCGCCGGGACAGTAATTCAGACGCCTTTAGCTTGGGGAGGCAGAGGATGGGGCCGGAGGTCTGGGAGGTAGGCACAGAGAGAGCGGGGTTTGCCCGGGGCCGCAGGGGAGAGCGCAAGTCCTTCACCGGACTGTGCGAGCTTTTCGCCTGCAGGTGTGTTTGGGAGCGAAACGCGAACGAGATGCGAGTGTTCATGCGTGTGTGCGGCAGCATCTTGGGCCCGCCGCTGTGGCTCTAAGTGCGCCCTCAGCCCGGGCCGGCCCTACAGAACGTCCCCGGGTCTGACCCGCCAGATGGCTTCCTTCTGCACCGACGGGTGCGCGCCTGACCTTGACTGCACCCACTCGAGGATCCGCAGCGTGTGGCTGTCTGCTCCAGTGGCCTGTGCACCTGCACAGTCTGGGGAGGGAGCTTTACCCAGCCCCGAGCCCAGTCTGGTTTCTGTGAGCCATAACAGGTGGTCACCTTCGCGTTTTCTGCCTCGGAGTGGTCCTTACCATAGTTGTCGGAACACGCCCAAGTATCGCTGCTGCTCACGACTCCCTCTCCTTGGGCAGGGCGTCTCGGTCCCTCGGGTTCTGAGGAGTCCTTCGGGATGGGCCGTGGAGGCAGAGAACCATAAGAATTGAGTGAGATGCAGGAATCTATGACTCCACTGCCTCCGGAGCAGGGGACTCAGCTGGACAGCGGAGAGTAGGGGAGCGCTTGCGGACCCCAAGTGCCAGGACTACCCTGAGGGTTGGAGGCACCTGGACGACCTTTTCCAAGGAAAGGAAGCTGCGCCCCCGGCGGGAACGCCACAGGAATCAAGAGGGGCCAGGAGAACCAAGTGTCATGCGGTGGATCCCACAGCAAAGCCTGAGCCCAGAGCCGGGAGGCAATGCCAAACCATCTGCTTTCTCTTTCCCACCCTGGCATTCTGCGCGGGAAAGTGCAGGTCCCTTTGTTTAGGAGGCCTGAGTTTGGGGTAGCAGAGTCTCCTGAACTCCAAGATGATCCAGACATCAGCAGGGCATCCTTTGTTTTCTGGTGAGTTGACTCATCACCTCCGGGCAGCCAGCCTGATTGCCTCCGCACGGTAACACCCATAGAGGGGCACCACTCTTTCATTTGAGGAGAAAGGAAGAGGTATAAGAAGGGGAAGAGGAAGGGAGCTCCAGGTGGACGATGCAAGTCCCCTCTTCTCTTTTTCTACTGGACGAAGAGGAATGTTACCAATCTGGAACTACTTTGAGACTTGCTTTGTTTATACAGGTTTAAGGAGCCAGGCAGATTGATCCTTTTTTTTTTTAATAAATAAATTTATTTATTTATTTATTTACTTATTTATTTATGGCTCTGTTGGGTCTTCGTTGCTGCCCGCAGGCTTTCTCTAGTTGTGGTGACTGGGGGCTACTCTTTGTTGAGGTGTGCAGGCTTCTCATTGCGATGGCTTCTCTTGTTGCAGAGCATGGTCCTTAGAGCTAACAGGCTTCAGTAGTTGTGGCACACAGGCTTCAGTACTTGTTGCTCGCGGGCATTAGAGCGCAGGCTCACTAGTTGTGGTGCAGGGGCTTAGTTGCTCCGCAGCATGTGGGATCTTCCCGGACCAGGGATTGAACCCATGTGCCCTGCGCTGGCAGGCGGATTCTCAACCACTGTGCTACCAGGGAAGCCCCATATTGATTCTCGAGCCAGGCACTGGACTGGTTTCCAGGGAGCAAGAGGTACATCCTCTGAAACCCCTGACTGAGGACAGGTTGGGAGCTTCCAGTGTCCCGTGGGCACCTCCTTCTGTCCGAATATCTGTAGGCTGGTTCTTCCTGTCTTCTTGGTGACAGCTGGGTAACCATCTCCTCTCTCTTTGAGCTTTGAGACTAAATACAATAAACTGACCCCGCCCCAGTGTGGACAGAACCAACACCTGGGAATCTACCTCCCCTCTTTGGAAGAGGAATCTTCTGGTGAGCCCTCACTTCTGACCACTGGCCTGTGGCCATTTGGGGCAGATCAGAGCCTGGAAGAGTTAACTGTGGCATGAGGCTTCCCTGGGGCAGACCATGGAGCAGCTCCTGCTTAGCCTGGGCTTGGGAGGTGGGATGGGTAGAAGTGGGAGGATGATGCTGGAGGGACCTTCAGGGAAGGAGAAAGCCAGCACATGACCACCTTGGCAACTGAAGGTTTCAACTCCTCCTTGGTTTCTTTGCCCAGGAAGCTGCAGAGAAGGCTCTCTCTCTCCCCTAGGCCTAGGGGGGGACTCAGGTCACCTCTTCCTGCTTTTCACTCATCAGGTTTGCTCCTTCCTGCTCTGGCCCCAGGGGCCAGGCCTGGGAAAGTTAGACCCACTGAGCAGCTGAACATGAGCTGTTTGTGGCACTTTATTGAATGCTCAGTGTGAAAACTCCTCCTAATGGCAAAGGAGAGAGAAAAGGCCTTAGGAGCCTGGCAGTTCTGTAGGGAATCTTGTCGTCTGTCAATTATCCATCCACTGATTCCCCAAGTATTCACTGAGCATCCGTGCAGCCTGTGGGGTTCCATCCTGGCAGGGAAGACACCCCTCCACCCAGGCAACAGGCACTAGCTTTGTAGGCCCAGGACAATGGCAGGGAGGGAGGACAGCTCCCCCAGCTTGGGCTAGCAGGGCAGGCTTCCTGGAGAAGGAAAAATCTGTGCTGAGCTGGGAAAGGAGACCCGGCAGGCAGGAGGAGAGAAAGGAGAGAGGAGGGGAACCCAGATGGAAAGCAGAGTGATTCCCTTTGGGCTACTGGGAGGAATGCACCCAGGCTTAGTGGGGTGTAGTAAAAGAAAACATGAGTGCCCAGAGCTAGGGAAA
>NW_006789568.1:1083508-1087435 GCF_000442215.2 Lipotes vexillifer
GAAGGGGGAGGAGGCTTCAGGTAGGAGTGCCCAGAGGAGGCAAGAGTAGGTTGCAGGAGTAGGTTGACAGATGAGGCCGAAGGAGGGTGATCAGTCCTCGGGGGACACAGAGAGGGAGTGGGAGGGGAAGTCAGAGCCAGGCCGGTGTGCCAAACTCCAGGCATCAGAGAGCTGCATAGCTAGGATTCTCCCTCCTGGACCTCTCAAAGGACATGGAGAGAAAAGACTCTGTTCTTGTGGGCCCCTCTTCCCTTTTTCCCTTCCCCCACAAGGGCAAGGTAAGACTTTTGTGCCTACCACTGATGGGCCCTACTGGGGCAGAGTCGAGGTTCAGTCCACTACCAGGATCCTATAGGAGGTAAGAGTGGGCCTCGATGAGATGAGAAAGGTGCGCATAAGGGCTTTTAGGAGGCTGGGGAAGGGGTGGCTAAGACAGGATCGTCCACCTCCCCTCCCCAGGAGTGGGGAAACAAGCTCCCTGTGTAACAGCGCCCCCTCCTGGCCCTGCAGAGGATTCTCAGGCACACAGACAAGGGGAGGATTGCTCTGCTGCCCATCTGTTTTCTCTGCAATTATTTCATCCCAGGGGCCCCCTTCCAGCTGCATAACTTCCCAGAGAGGACACTGAACAGGCGGTGAGCAGATCTCATGGAGGCCGGCAGGGAAATTGCAGCGGGACCCTCGCCAATCCCATCACTGTTGGGAGCCTTCAGTTTCACCATCTGTATTTGGGAAAAAGCCTTCCCTGCCTCCTGGTTGGGGGCAGATGAGTCAGGAGGCCCGACAAGAGGTTTCTGAGTCCTAGACGAAGGTAGGAGGAAGCACTTGGGGCAGAAGAGGGATCTGAATGTCGCTGTACAAGACACACTCCCAGGTGGGAGGGTCCAGCGCCCCTGAGACTCCCCAGACCTGTTGGTGGTGGGGACCCACGGAGGATGCAGAGGCACAGCCTGGCCAGGTCTCCTTGAGCTTGGTACCTCTTCCAGGAGTCCTGCACCTATTGGGCCTGGCTTTAGGAGAGGAGCCAGAGGCCAAGGAAGCATCATCCATCCTTCCCGGGCCAGAAATTCCAGAAAAGCTTAACTTCATCGTGCCGTGAGGTCTTTGACCCCAGGACACTCCCACCTGATGAGCCAGCTGCCCTGCTTCTCCTTTCCCAGGGGCCCTGCCAGCACCTGCTCCAGATGGCCTCCAAACCCTCTGTCCTACGCAAGCGCATGACGTCAGAGTTTATCCCTCACCACCACCCCGCCTTTTTTTCCCTTTTCAAGAATAAAAGACAGATAGGCTCTACAGATAGGCTCAGTTCCCTGGGGGGAACGACTGCTCTGCTCGTTTGGTGACTATCAACGGGCAGGTGAGGGAGTAGAGGCTGAAGCTTAAGCCCTGAGAAAGTGATTAGGGAGGTGAAGGAGAGGGACCTTCCCAGCAAAAGATGGTTCAGCATCCTGACCTCAGCGTGGTGCATGCACCAGATGTTTGCAGAGGGAATGGATCTGCTGCCAGGCTCTGTGCCCTGGGGACTGAGCTTGCCTTGGCTGGGTTCTGGTAAAATATTGGCCATATGGAGTTTTTCCAAGCAGGGAGCTACTCCTTGCTGTCCTGGGTGTGTGTGTGTGTGGGGGGTGTCCCTGCAGTGAGCCTACCCTCTTGGTATGTACCGGGAGGAGGCTGTCTGTTGTCTGGTCTTAGAGACAGTGTTTCAGATTTGTTGAAGGTCACAGTCTTCAAGGAAGGGGGCTTCTCCCTGTGGATAGAAGCCGCCCCAAGTGTCTTACAGAAGTCTCTTAACATTGCACTTTCACGGAAGGCACCAGAGGATGGGCCGGCCACGAGCCAGGGCCACCAGGCAGCTCAAGGAGCCACATCTTTGGATTTTCCAAGCCAGAAACTCCTCTGCAGATTTCTGCCCCAGGAGTGTGTGACCACCAACTACTTCGTGGTGAGCAGTCAATTTCTAAAATGAGAATGACCAGAGAACACTAGCAAGAGAGCATCATGGGGCTTCCCTGGTGGCGCAGTGGTTGAGAGTCCGCCTGCCAATGCAGGGAACATGAGTTCGTGCCCCGGTCTGGGAAGATCCCACATGCCGCGGAGCAACTAGGCCTGTGAGCCATGGCCGCTGAGCCTGCGCGTCCGGAGCGGCCACGACAGTGAGAGGCCCGCGTACCGCAAAAAAAAAAAAAAATAAAAAAAAAAAAAAAAAAAAAAAAAAAAGAGAGCATCATGACCAAGCCAGATGCTAACAAGGGTTGGAGGAACATCCATTTTTGCAATCTGGTCTCTACAGGGATTAGAAAACACTTTTAAGCCCAAAGCCCATAAATTGTTTGAAAACCACCCCTGTGCCTGTGTGAATTGTTTCTGGGATCAACGTGCAACATCACACAACAAACCTGTTCTCCTGGATCGCCCAGGAAGGTCCCTGTGTCCCAGCGCAGGCTGGGCAAGGGGAAGAAGGGTCCTTCCTCACAAATGATGGCCTGTTTTGCCTTGTGGGTGAAATAATTTAAGAGAGGAGGCCCCAGCTTAGAGTTGAGCAGGGTTTAGGACTTCTGATCAAGTAGCTGATTTGGAGTCTTGGGGTCCTTGGATATGGTAAAAAGGGGAGACAGGCTCTGTGTGTAGTGGATACAGGTCAGTGGGGTTTTGCTGCCTAGCTCTCAGCCCACTGCAAAAGCTGAGATGTCAAATGCTTGCTTGCCTAACCACCCCAAAGAACACATTGGTGTGTGACCTGGAGTCCCCCAGCCAGATGGTCCAGCCGTAGGTTTTAAATGAGGAGCCGTTGCTTCAGAGAAGCCAGGGCCATGCAGAACACTCTTAGACACACTGCAAGAGCTCTTCCTAGGGCACAGGGGCAGTGTGATAGCATCCACTGTCCTGTGTCAGGGCTGTCAGTGACACAGTGTTATCATAAATGTTGGTGGCAGGGCCGGCACTGAGGGCCTCGCTAGATCTATTCTGCAGCTTGATTGGTCCTGGATGGGTTGTTGCCAAGCCTTCTCCACTACCCAATACCCCTTAAATAAATTCCTTTTTTACTTCACCCAGCCAGAGTCAGGCTTATTTTTTTTTTTTTTTTTTCTTTCAGAGTCAGGCTTTTTTGCTTACAAGTAAGTACCCTGAATGATCCCACAGTTACCCAGGCCCTGGCGCCCACAGCTTGACCTCTCCAAAATTTCATTCCTGGAATAACCAGTCTGCCAGAGCCTCGCTGCACCCTGACAGCTCCTGATGTGAGGGTAACATCTGGGGACATCAGCCTTCTTCCTCCACCTTCGGTGATGGATACCAGGGCAAAGGGGACAACACACAGAGAAGACAATTAGGAAGGACTGAGCGGCTCCCCTGTGGAAATAGAAAGCAAACTGTCAGGACAACATTTGATGATTGGGTCCAGGCTGCCTGTGATGGCCGTGTTGTCTTGATGATAAAAAGATCACACTGACTCTATAGAATTAGACAGTCCCTGACCCGAGCTCACAGCCTGTGGGGGAGAGTTAACTTTGGTAAAATGAATGTGACATATGCTCATACATATTTACTAAATTAAGCAAATATTTCTAACTTCAGCACCTTCTTACCCCATTAGATCCAAATGTGTTTCTCAAGCAGAAAATGCTTCACGGAGCTAAGAGAAACACAGAGTGGTGAGTGATGTGTTACGAGAAAATCCAGAAAGCTGGGTGGTGGCTGAGCCAGGAAAGGCGGGTGGGAGGGCTGGCAGTCTGCATGCTGGGCTGGGAGAAGGGGCACTGGGCTTCAGAGAACAGTGCCCAGATCAAGGAACCCAGAGGCTGGAGTCCTGTATCTTCCTTTTACCCCTAGGGATCTTTTTTTTTTTTTTTTTTTGCATGACGCAGGCCTCTCACTGTTGCGGCCTCTCCCGTTGCGGGGCCCAGGCCCCGGGCGCGCGGGCCCACG
>NW_006789568.1:1087478-1096550 GCF_000442215.2 Lipotes vexillifer
TCCTTTTTCCCCTGGGGATTTTTTTTTTTTTTTTTTTTGCAGTACGCGGGCCTCTCACTATTGTGGCCTCTCCCGTTGCAGAGCATAGGCTTCGGACGCATAGGCTCAGTGGCCACGTCTCACAGGCCTAGCCGCTCCGGGGCATGTGGGATCTTCCGGGACCGGGGCACGAACCTGTGTCCCCTGCATCAGCAGGCGGACTCTCAACCACTGCGCCACCAGGGAAGCCCACCCCTAGGGATCTTGACTCAGAGGGATTAAGCATCATATTCTGGTCATTCTGGCTCCATAGCTCCAGGTGCCAGACCCCGCGTGGACCGTGGGCATGCCACCTTCTCTTTGTCCCATTGAGTTTTCATCTGGTGCATCCCGCAGGGCAGCAGAGCAGCTGTCAGACTGGGGTGGTATGGCCAGGGCTGCTCACTGAGAACCCAGGTGTGTGACCTTTGGGATTGGTTTCTGAGCCCTGCTGGGGCAGGAGACCCGCCAAGGCAGCCTGGTTTCTAGCAGAAGGGCCTGGTTGGGACCTGAAATCATGTGGCATCTCTGGTGTGATGTCCCTGCTGAGCACTGTCTCTTCCTGGGCTGGCTGATTCCCACGGGCCTGTCCTCCAGTTCAGCACAGAGAGTGCGGACCCCAGCCTTGGGGTCCCACAGCCCTAATACCAGTGGGGCGTCCTTCTCTCCCTCTGTCAGCTTCTCAGGGACCTCCCTGTCTGTCTCAGTAGCCCCAGCTCTCTGCACACCGCCTGCCACACAGTGGGTGCTTGGTAAGTGCGCAGAGACTGGAGGCGGGCACTGCACTAAGCCTCAGGGGGGCAGCAGGGACAGACACGGCCTCTGTCCTTGCAGAAGGAAGGAGCTGGTGAAACGACCAGCCGCCCCACTTCGCAGATGGGGCCGTGGAGGCCCCGACCGGCTCCCGGCTCTGCCCTTAGCCCCACACGGGGCTCAGCAGGCCGCAGGGCCTAATGGGTGAGCTGGCCGGACTCCAGCGAGTCACGGTGATCGGGCTGGGAGCGAGCACCCCGCTCCCCGCGAGCACATCTGCCGAGAGGAACAGCTGTCTCCACGCTGCGCCGCGCGGCTCCCGTGGGAATGTGGTGAGAGGCTTGGCCGAGAGGCGGACGCGGCTCCTCCGCCCCCGGGCCCATCTACGGGGTGGGGGGCTTCGAGTTCTGGGGCCTTTGTCGTATCTGTCAGCGGCCATATCTCCGCCACTGCACTGTCCCCTTTTCTCATTCTTTCCTGTTTAATTCCTGGGAGGTCTGGGAAGGACAGGCCTGGATCGGTGGGGAACACTGGGCGCATAAGGTTTGGGGAGACGGAGAGCTCTAGCGACAGGACAGCAGCCCTGCGTGTGTGTGCGGCCGTGGTGGGCGGCGTGCATCAGGTGGTCTGGGGCTGCAGCCGTCCAGCATGGGAGGTGGGCTGGGCCGGGCTTCTGACACGGCAAGGCAGGGAGCCTCGTACACGGGAAAAGAGCCAGACCAGGGAGACCCTGAGAGAAGGACCCCTGGGACCACCCTGGATTCCCGCAAGCTACGGGCTGGGGGGCTTGGCCCTCACACCTGAGATCCATGATCGAATCAGCTGTGACCCACATGGAGAAGCCCTCCCCCACCAGCCAGGGGTGGGTGGGTGAGGATGGGGGCGGGGCTAAAGCTGCCAGGGAAAAGGGGCCGAGAACCTGGGCCGGCGGGGCAGAGCCTCCCTTTTGGCCTTCGGGTGGGGATCCTCACAGCTTTCAATTCCCCTGTCCCAGCATCTCCTCTGGTAGACACCCACCTGGGAGGCTGCTGGGCCCAGGGCTGCCGCAGAGTCAGAGACTGAGACAGAAACAGGACAGTGGGTCAGACGTGGACAGGGGTCTGCCTGGTCCCAGGGGCTGAGCAGTCCCCAGAACAAGGCAAGGCCATGATGGGGGGTTGGGAGGGCAGGCAGCGCTTGGGTGGGAGGGTCTGTTCACCCCCAGGACTTCAGTGGAGCTCACACAGCTCTCTGTTCTGTGGGGAACCACAGAGTAGGAGTCAGGGCAGCCCCGTGTCTCCCCGGGGGGCAGGGCAGGGGCAGGAGGCTGGGAAAGGAGCTGCCCCTGGCAGTTATCCGACCTCAGGAGGACTTGCCCCGCGGCGATGAGCTCATGGGCACAGGGGCAGAGCTGGGTGGTGACAGGAAAGGAACAGCAAATGTTCGCTGGAGACCTGGAGGCGTGGGGCTTTCACAAGAGCTCATGCGATAAGACTCTCCCCAGGCCAGGAGCAGCGGGCAGCTGTGTCCTGCAGGCGGAGCCCCTGCTGCTTGCCCTGCCAGGCCTCTGCCCTTCACAGGTCTGCTCTCGCTCTCTTGGGAATCTTGGGCTGAGGAAATCTCCAGAAACCAGCCTGGAGATGACTTGGGCAACATCGAGCTTATTTGGCTGGAATGATGAAGGTTCTTTTTTATTTTTTAAATTAATTTTTATTGGAGTACAGTTGATTTACAATGTTATGTTAGTTTCTGCTGTACAGCAAAGTGAATCAGTTATACATATACACATATCCATTCTATTTTAGATTCTTTTCCCATATAGGTCATTACAGAGTATTGAGTAGAGTCCCCTGTGCTATATAGTAGGTTCTTATTAGTTATCTATTTTATATATAGTAGTGTGTATATGTCAATCCCAATTTCCCAATTTATCCCTCCCCCGCCCTTTCCCCCTTGGTAACCATAAGTTTGTTTTCTACGTCTGTGACTCCATTTCTGTTTTGTAAATAAGTTCATTTGTGAAGGTTCTTTTTTAAAATCAATCCTTTTTTAAAAAATAGAATATTTACCCAATGATACAGTGCAAGATCAACAGAAATGTCAAACCTACAGCAAATGTACAAATACCTCTACCAATATCACATGACTTGCTTACTTCTCTCCTAGGCTTTCAGATCCTCCCGGCAAAATTTGTGCCTAGTTAGAATCAGTGTGCACTTAATATCTTGTGATCAGCTTTTTCATGTAATGTTATCTTGTATAACCTTTTCCATGGATCTAAGTAGTTTGCGATATTAGTAGTTCACAGGCAGGATTTGGGCTGTGTCGTGTGCTTACAAATTATACAGGTAAAAACATCTCGATACAAATAGGGTTTTTCTCTTTCCTCCCTCCTTCCCTTCCTTCTTTCCTTCCTTCCTTCTCTCCCTTCCTCTCTTGCTCTGTTTCTTCCTTCAGTCAGAGGAATCACTCGTTGAAAAGTCAGATGATGTGAGGGCATTGTGGTTTGGTAGCTCTTCACCTGCTCTGGGCCAATGGGTATGACCTGGAGTGTATATTTAGGGTACTCTTGTCCAAGTCCTCTGCTAATGCTGCAGTTTTACTTGTATTTGCCAGAGACCTTCAGTGTTGCCTTGTCTCCCTCTAATTTCTAAGGGCTTTCTAAATATTTTTATGTTTCATAAATATTTTGATATTATTGTTCATATTTATCATGAAGTGTTCTTTCACTCCATTGCTTTTCTGTATGTTTATATTGTGATGTTTACAAATTTAAAAAATATAATCTATTCTCATAGCCTCCCATACTTTAATTATGTGCTTGTGTGGTTACTTGACTCAGACCTTTCACCCCAGAGGCATCTATTCTTAAAGGTGCCCCACTGCAACCCCAGCACCCAGCCCGAGGAAGTCCATTACAGAGGCTAAAGTGTGGGCCACGAAGTGGCTTTGATTCTTGTGAATTGGGTATTTTTATCTATATTGTGCAGATAGGAAACTGAGCTCACAGATGTTAAATATTTGAGTAAGCACCTCAGGTGGAACCGAAACTCAGAGGTCTGTTTGCTCTGAAACCCTCGCTTTGTCCTGACATCACCGTCTCAGTAGACTGGGTGAGCAAACACTTTTATATTCTTCTGTTGTGGGTTTATTTTTTTAATGATTGTGTACGTGTATACATGTGTGTAGTTAACTTTAACCTGTCTGGAATGTTCTCTGGTAAATAGTATGAATAAGAGTTTGCTATTCACACGTCATTATTATCCATTTCCCGTATGAGTATAGTGATAATTTTTTTCATCATTTTATTTTCATGTGATTTGTTATATATTAAATGCAAATAAATGTGTTCACATCTGCTCTACCATAAAGTTTTGACAACTGCCACATATGTTCTATAGATTGGTTGGTATTTCCCTGGTTTTGCCTTCAAATAAAAAAAATTCCTGAACACTTGCTTTCCCATATAAACGTAATTATTACATTATAAACTTGTATAAAATTAAATTTAATTTTAATTAGTTGTATTTTATTTTCATTTAAACGTTTCTTATGGATTTTTAATTTTATTGCATTGTGGTATGAGAATAGAACTTATAATATTTCTAAGATTTGAACTTTACTGAGATTTTCTTTGTACCTGTATATATGTTATTTGTGTGTGTGTGTGTGTGTGTGTGTGTGTTTGTTTTGTGGTATGCAGGCCTCTCACTGTTGTGGCTTCTCCCGTTGCGGAGCACAGGCTCCGACGCACAGGCTCAGCGTCCATGGATCACGGGCCCAGCCGCCCCACGGCATGTGGGATCTTCCCGGACCGGGGCACGAACCCGTGTCCCCTGCATCAGCAGGCGGACTCTCAACCACTGCGCCACCAGGGAAGCCCTATATGTTATTTTTATAACTATTTCATGGGTACTTAAAAATAGGACCATTCTCTGTAGGGTACAAAGCTTAATATATCCAACTTTATTAACTAAATTTTCTATGTACTTTTTATTTTTTCGGCAACTGATTTGTGATAGACTACTAGGGGTGGATAAAACCCCCATTTATTTGATAAATGACGTTTCCATACTTGCTTGGCCATTATTATTTGCTCTGTCCCTCTGCAGCACCCCCTTATTTGGGGGAAATCTTCCTCTACTCCCACCCTGTGGTTTTATTGGGGTCTACCAATCTCAGTGACCTATCCCTTTGACCACAGACATAGGCACATGGTTCAGATCTCACCAGGCCCAGGCCCCTGAGTTGGCCTATGACAGAAACCCAGCTCAAGCTGTAAGGGACTTTATTGTTTGCGTAACTGGGAAGCCCAAGGAGGGTGGCTATTAGCTAATCACAGCCAGGTACAGAGATTCAAACGATGCCACATCTCTTTCTCTCCACATCTCTCCTCTGCCTCTGTGTAATGACCGTATTCTCTCCCACTGTAGGGAACCTTTCTCCATGTGCTGGGGGATGGTGGTGAGGATGGAGACACCTTCAGATATCTTCCTCCGATATCTAGACAGAATGTTAGAGAAGAACAGCCTGGCCCCATTTGTCTGAGTCCCCAATCACTGTGGCCGGGAAGATGGTTTTTCATAGATTGGCCAGTTTTAGCTCAAGTGCACGTATCTGGGACCAAGAGGTGGGGTGTGGAGATTGACAGCCCCAAAAGAACCCTGCAAAATGAGGGAAGGATGGGTCTCCAAAGCAGATTTGATTACCGTCACCAAATCAATGGGTAACAGTTAACGGTAAGGGTAAGAGGTAGTGGGAATTGAAGAACAACAGTTGTCTACAACAGGTTGCATCCCCGTGGCTGTATGACTCACTCGGGGCTTGGTATGTGGCCCAAGCCAGGCCCTTCAAAGAACTTCCAGGGATTTTTCCCTCTCTGGAGCTGGCAAGGAAGAAATCTCTTTGCTGTAGTGCATAAGGTGGTCAGCCTACAGCTGCTTGTGGGGTTCAGGATTCCTGTTGTACTGAAGCTGGGCGAACCTGGGCGAATACCTGAGGGCAGTTGAACTTTCCACAGAAAGGAATTTGGTCCCCTCCAGACGAGGGGGTGGTAGGGGTTGACTTCCCATAATCACCGTCCCCCGAGTGGGCCTCAAACATGGTAATGTTTAAAAAATTATGAAAGTTCTTTATTTTATTTGTTTTTGTTTTTGTTTGTTTGTTGCGGCACACAGGCCTCTCACTGTTGTGGCCTCTCCGTTGCGGAGCACAGGCTCTGGACGCGCAGGCCCAGCGGCCATGACTCACGGGCCCAGCCGCTCCACGGCATGTGGGATCTTCCCGGACCGGGGCACGAACCCGCGTCCCCTGCATCGGCAGGCAGACTCTCAACCACTGCACCACCAGGGAAGCCATCTCCTATCTTCTTCATTCCACGTAAATATATATAGGTGTATGTCATCATTTTCTATGGCATTTTAATGTACGGCGGCCTCAGTTTACTTAGTCACTTTCTTAGCGTTGGATTTGTATGTTGTTTCCATATTTTTACTGTTATAAATGCAAGAATATGACCACAGATGAGCTTAGATCTTGCAGTATATTGTGATTATCTTAATGGGGCCAGAGAATCAGACCCCAACCCAGTAGGCCGGAGGAAATACCCAGGTGCAGGGGCAGGAAGTGAAGAATGGGGAGGGTGGTGGAAAAATATCCTCTCTCTGAAGCTGATGGTTGCGTCAGTGGGGCCTGGCTTTGCTGTAAGGAGAGGCCGGGGCCAGTTCTGGACAGGGGTGATGACTGCCCATGGCCAAATGGAAGCAGGGGCTTCCAGTGAGTGACCCTGGCCTGGGGCTGGGCCTGCAGTGGCTGTTATGTTGCTGTCTGTGCCGTGCTGTCAGTCCAGTCACCGGCAGCTTCAGGCAGCCTGGCCTTTGCTCTGCTGGGGAAATTAGGAGGAGCCAGTCCTATGTTCTGGATTACGTAGTCAAAGGAAACTGTGCGTTCGTTACTAGGTCAAAAAATATCCATTTAAAAAGGTTTCTGATACATATTGAGCAACTTGTCTCCAAAAAGTTGTATATACTTACACCCTTCCCACCAGCAGTGTGAAAAGCCCTTTTCAGAACTCTCTCCAACACTGGGTGTTACAATCTTTTGCACCTTTGTTCATCTGGTGGTTAAGGAAAGACCATCCCAGGAGTTTTGTGGTGGTTTTGTGGTGGTGGCAAGTGTGGTTTTCTTTTTCCTTTCTTCTTCTTTAAATCTTCCCTCGGCTACAGGTAAGGTTGAACATCCTCTCATGAAGTCAGTGGCCATTTGCAAAGTTTGGTCAATTTCCACTTCATATCCATTGCTCATTTTCCTACTGGAGTATTCTTTTGCTCCTAACTGATTTGTAATGGCTCTTTATATATCAGGAACATTATGCCTTTGCTTCTCACATGTCAAAATGCTGTTTCTCAGTTTCTGCTTTGACTTTTAAATACATGTGAATACCATATGGAAGTCTCAGATTTTTATATAGTCAAATCCATCATATTTTTTAAATGGTTTCCAGCTTTGGTGTCATTTTTAGGAAGGTCTATCTTTTCACCTCCCAAGATTAAATAAACATCATGCTTTTCCCTAGTACTTTTATGGAGTTTTGTATGTGTTGGTTTATGTGTACGTTTTTAATTCTCACCCATCTGGAATTTATTAAGGTGTGAGGTAGGGATCCAGCTTTATTTTTTAATATGGAAAATTTTAATGCAGGTGTTACCAATCGCCTACTACAATCATTTAAAAATTCCAAATAAAGTATAAAACATCTAACTTTAGACAATTATTATTTCTTGATAAAACCTCCAGGCTAGTGTTATTTACAGAACACACTGGTAGACCCAGTAATTAAATTTTTTGAATTCCTCTATTAAGTTGTTTAGCCACAAGCCTGTCATCAGTTGAGAAAACTTTGTCCAGAAAGCATGATTTTTTAAAATTACTGACGTTTATCCATCTCTTCCTGGCAGTACTTAGGTAGCAGCTCTCACCGTTTACTAAGTCCATACTAACTCATGGCAGTCAGTCCATGTCACAGGAGGATGTGTAACTTTTCACTTTCTCTAGTGCAGTATTCTGTGGGTCGCAGTTGGGAGAGGTGAGCATCCAGCTTATCTAAAAGAGACATCAAGTCGTTAAAATACAACTTAAAGAGAAAGGAGGGCAGAATCCAACCGTTTTACTCCACTTGAGATTATATCTGATCAATGTCTCTCTTTGTAACCAAAACAGCCTGGTCCCGGGACTTGCGGGTTAAGGAGCAAACTCCAGATCTGTATGAGGAACTGGGCTCCTCTCTGAGCACCTGGGTTTAGATTCTGCCCCCGGAGCTGAAGCCAAGGAGACAGCATTAGTGAAGGTGACAAACAATCATATGCACCTGAAATCTCTTCACGGAGTGATAAAGAATACGAGAGGGCTCAGAGTGGCCAATTGACAGACAGCCTGACTACTCACAGCGGTCCAACTTTGGGTCACAGTGTACATTTGCTTTGCAACACTGACATGCAAGAAATGCTACATTTTTGGGACTTCCCTCGTGGTGCAGTGGTTAAGAATCTGCCTGCCAATGAAGGGGACACAGGTTCGAGCCCTGGTCTGGGAAGATCCCATGTGCCGCGGAGCAACTAAGCCTGTGCGCCACAACTACTGAGCCCGCGCTCTAGAGCCCATGAGCCACAACTACTGAGCCTGTGCGCCACAACTACTAAGTCTGTGCTCTAGAGCCCATGCTCCACAACAAGAGAAACCACTGCAATGAGAAGCCCACGCACCACAACGAAGAGTAGCCCCCACTCACCGCAACTAGAGAAAGCCCAAGCGCAGCATCGAAGACCCAACACAGCCAAAAATAAATAAATAAATAATTTAAAAAAGAGGGAAGTTAAAAAAAAAATGGTACATTTTTCTATTTTTCTAAATCAGATTAAATGTGACTCAATCTTTAGCTATTCTACTGATAGGATGGTCTATTTCGTCATTTTTAGGAGTCCCTTGTCTGCCCAAGTATCCTGGGGTGGGGGGCATTGGAGTCAGGTTCATGGCAACTCAGAGGGTTTAACTGGGAGAATTTAGTGAGGGGACTATTCACAATAAGGCAATTAATAGGGGATAGTGACGGAGAGCTGGAACATGAAAGAGGGGCCTTTCAATAGTACTTGTAACCAAAGAAAGCAGTCACTGCCAGAACATGGCCGAGCAGGGCAGAGAATGAAGAGAATGGATTTGGGAGGTGAGAGGGTAAGTGGAGAACAACCAGCACGAGGACTTACAGGAGTCCTGAAAGCAACCCCCAGCCTGTGGTCACACTGGGGTTTCTGTGCCCCAGTGTAGGGA
>NW_006789568.1:1096560-1109859 GCF_000442215.2 Lipotes vexillifer
AGGGAATTGAATCTTCCCAGGCAGGAGCTCACTCCCATCTCTGGTCATCCAAGCCTGCTGGCACCACGGGTGGGACCAGGGGGGCTGGTTGTGTGTGAACAGGAAAGGCTGTGCTGCCTTGGGATGCTGGTGTTTTCCCTGGACACCCTGGCAACATGGGGAGGCAGCCTCTCCCTTCCCTTCTCATCTAAGGACCCCCGTGGAAGTGCTAACCTCCAAGGTGGCAGCAGAGGTGGCAGAAATCAGGCACTAGTATAGGGACTGTGTTTCAGAGGCACTGCTAGGGCTCCCCCTGTGGCTGGAGCTGCAGTTGCACCATGACCGGGAGAGCCAGGGACCTGGGTCTACCTCCGGCGTTTGGGCTACAGGGCTGGAGGCACCAAAGCTAGTGAGTGAGGCTAAGGGTGGGAGTGGAGATGGGGTGGGGCCCTGAAGTGGTTAAGTCTTTCGTCCCTGAGGGACTGTTGGGATTTCTGCTTCCCCAGCAGGCAGCTGGAGGAGCTCCAGGAGGACAGATTCAGGGACATATCCAAGCACTATAGGAGAATCTGACATATTAGGGGAGGTTTCACCTACAAATCAACTGGCCTTCCTGCTGGCAAGGCAGGGAGGTCCCAAAGCCAGGGTAATGTGGGCATGAATGTACGTGTGATCTTACTTGTCTGCCAAGCAGGCGAAGCCTATGGCTTTCCCATTACATTGGTTTTGGTATGGTGAAAAATAATTGATGCTTCTTAGGGAAATAGGAATGGATTCATGAAGTCCATAAACTTACCTCCATAACATTGAAATTGAACAAAACCTGGAGATGTAATTGCCTTTTGAAAATTCACCTTATCTGGTGGAGAGCTTTGAGTTTAGCTAATCACAACAAACCTCCTTTTTATGATATTGTCCCTATGAAAAACAGAGCTTCTCTCCAAATTTTTTATTATAAGTCAATGCCTTGGACAAGTTTACATCCCTGGAAAGGATAAATTCACTTGACATTTTGCAAAGTGTTCCAGAGGCAAAAAATCTTCTCATTCTTCAGTGACTCTAACACGAAATTATACAAATATTACAGGCATACACCTCAGAGATACTGTGGGTTTGGTTCCAGACCACTATAATAAAGTGAATATCGTAATAAAGCTAGTCAAGTGAATTTTTTGACTTCCCAGTGCACATAAAAGTTATGTTTATTCTATACTGTAGTCTATTAACTGTGCAATAGCATTATTTCTAAAAAATGTATATACCTTAATTTAAAAATAGTTTAATAGTTTAGTGCTAAAAAATGCTAAGCACCAGCTGAGCCTTCAGTGAGTAGTGACATCAAAGATCACTGAACACAGACCCCTATAATACAGCAATAATGAAAAAGTTAGCGATATTGTGACACCAAGATGTGACACAGAAACACGAAGTTAGCAGATGCTATTGCAAAAATGGTGCCAATAGACTTGCTTGGTGCAGGGTTGCCACAAAACTTTAATTTGTAAAAAATGCAGTATCTGTGAAGCACGATAAAGTGAGGCATAATAAAGTGAGGTGTGCTTGTATGTACTTTTTAATTTTGACACACTATACTTTAAAAAAATTACATTTTTATTCTTTCTGGAATTTATTTGGGTTTAAAGTGAAGAATACAACTCTTTTTCCCCAAATGGGTAGCCAGTTGTCTCAATACCATTTATTGAGTTTTGTAGCATAATCGCTAAGTTTTTCTCCCACCAGTTTAAACTTTTACTGTTCTCATGCTGAATTCTCATACATACTTATGTAAAATTTTGGACTCTGTTTTATTGCTTTGCCTGCTTACTCCTGACCATATTGTTTCATTCACTGTGGTTTAAAAATATGTTCTAATATCTAGTAGGGCCTATCAGTCCCAAGATACTCTTCTTTTTCAGGAAATTCTTTATTCTTCTTCTATATTTATTTTCCAGAAGAACTTTAGAAAAATTTACCCAAGTCCACCAAATATCCTGCTATGATTTTATGGCATTTTCTTGAATTTACACATAAACTTAAGGCAATTTCATGTCTTTTCAATATTTAGTTTTCCTATCCAGGGACATGTTGTGCTTTTCCATTTTCCATAGCTTTAAAGTTTTCTCATATAGGTCTTACATATCTTTATTAAGTTATTCTTGATTTTTTATAGGTTTTGTGGCCATAACAAATGGGATTTAAAAAACAATGTTTTCTTGCTGTGGATTTTAAAAATTATGTTTTATTACCAGTTATTGCTGACATAAATAAAACTATTAATGTTTACATGTTAATTTAAAATTTGGACTAATAACTAAATATTCTTATTGTATTAATAGTTTTTCACTATTTTCTTGGTATTTATTTTTTGGTTGTTTTTTGGGGGGGTTCATATATGGTCATATCTTTTTTTTAATTTTTAAAATTTTATTTTATTTATTTTTTTACACAGCAGGTTCTTATTAGTCATCAATTTTATACACATCAGTGTATACATGCCAATCCCAATCGCCCAATTCATCACACCACCACACCACACACGCCCCCCGCCGCAATATCTTGACGTATAATGATAATATAGTCTCCTGTTTTCCAATTCTTATTATTGGGTTTAGTGAAATGATCATTTAAAGGAAATATAAAAGTGGCCCCATACAAAATACATTTTAAAAAATAAAAATAAAATACCCTCCTATATGACAATAATAACCCATCAGCAAATACATCTAAAAAGCCCAATAATAATAGCCATATCAAAAATTAAACATAATTTAATGTTATGGGATATGAAGGAACACTTGACTACATGGAGAGCTGTATCACGTGTCCCCATGAGAAGATTTAGTATTATAAAGATGTTAATTCTGCCCTAAGTTCTGCATAAGTTTAACATGATTCCAAACAAAATCTCAGTATCTTTGTGATTGCTGAAAAACTGATTCCAAATTTTCTCAGGAACCATAAATTTATGAAAATGATCAAAAAGATTTTTTAAGAAGAAAAGTCTTAAGGAATAAATGTCCTCCTAGATACAAAAGTGTGTTATAAATTCTAATGAAGGATGTGTTACTGGTAAAGGACTAGATTGGTTGAAAAAAATAGAACAGGGGATTCTGAGATGGACCAGATTTATAGAGTCAGGTCTCAACTATCTGGATCGGGCAAATAGATTTAAAGCAATAATAATTGTGCATTGCTAAAAATTCCCATATATGAACTGGATAAAACAGGCACATATAAAGAAGGCATCTTGTTATACCGAACAGCCAGGTAACCATAGACACCTCCTGCTGCTGCCCCAGTGACTCCCTGCTCACCTCGCCAGTCTCACCAGTCACAACACCTGGCTGTGAAGATGGACCCTTTGGGGCTCCCCCACAGCCAGTTACAAGGGAAAGATCTAAAGACTTAGATCCTGGGAGGCCTTTCTGGGGATATACTGGGTACACAAGGCCATGGGATTTTCAGCTGAGATTTCACTAAGAACCCAGTTCTGTGTGGAGCTAGTCCAGCTCCTCTGATCTGGATAAAGTGCATCTATACTGTGCCTGGAGAGAAGGGAGGTAGGGTGGGCCCTCTGGAGCCTGGCTGCCTACACCTCCAGACACTGGGCTGGTGGGGAGACCTAGCTGGGGATGGGGGGAAAGCTCTCAGTTTCCTCCAGAGGATGACTGGTATGGGGACAACCTGGTCACTTCACAGGTAGCAGTTCCCTGGTGGCAGAAGAAAACAAAGGCAGGAATGGAGGGAGAGACTGGCCTCCAGGCTGCAACTCCCCCAAACGCACCAGCTTCCCTGCCTTGGTCTCTTCCAAGAATCCCTCCACCTTCCGAAGGTGCCCCTCCCCAGAGTGTGTTTTCTTAGTGTGTTCAGTGACACAGTGAGAACATTTTGTTAAAAAATAAACCCACTGGAAATTCCCTGGCGGTCCAGCGGTTAGGACTCGGCAATTTCACTGCCAGGGCCCAGGTTCAATCCCTGGTTGGGGAACTAAGATCCTGCAAGCTGAGAGGTGCAGCCAGAAAATAAATAAATTAATAAATAAAATAACCCCACATCTGGATATGGGTATTTTCAGACTAAAAACTTGCTCTTCTCTGCAGACAGATGGCATAGCTGGTAGGGAAGATGTTGACCAGTACTTTCAGAGTTCAGTGACTATTTTTCTTCAAGAAGAACAAAACTATGACACCTGAATAAGGTTGAGTGAGTTCATTGTCTATCTTTTCTCCCCATGGTTGAACACATGCCATCCATAATGTTGAGACAAAAGTGCAAACGTTTTCACAGCTTCTGACAAGATAACACTGGTGAATGTTATGTTTGAGGATTTAGTTAAAAATCCTCATGGAAAGTATGAGGCAGTGGAAAGCCCCAGGCTTCCACCTCATGGCTGTCTGCAGGGCCTGGCCCTGTGGACAGGCCTCCTTGCAGTGGGAGGAGAGGACATGAAAGATTCCAGGTTGGCAGCCAGAAAAACAGCCTGATCCAAAGTGGGGGAAACAAAAAGGGGGAACTAAGATGCAGACCTAAGAGGGGTGCTTGAACAGAGCTCTTGAGGACATGAAATCTGGCTTCACAGTGGTATCCACAGCACCCAGGCTTCTGCCAGTTACCTTATATATATCCTCTCAATGATGCATGAGGTAATTATCTTTGTCCTCATTTCACAGATGAGGAAACTGAGACTTGACCAAGTGGTCTGCCCAAGGCCATGGCTGTTGGTGGTAGAGATGGGATTCAAATCTCTCTGAACAACTGTACCTGGCTGTCTTCACACAGAGCAGGCACCATGAAAACGTCAATTGGATGGACGGATGGATGGATGATAGATATTGGGATGGAGGAAACTGGTAACAGACAGGGGAACTGGGTGCTGTTGGATAGGGATGGGGGGAGATTTATTCACTGGCTACTCTTTGGTATCTCTTGAATTTTGCACTAGATGAATGTATTACTTTTCAAAATAAATACAGAAAAATAACAAGGATTTATATCTCCCAAGCAGAATAAAAGGCCACTTTTGAAAGATTAAGAATCAGCTTACCTTCAGTTTTCATTTTTTTCCAAAATATTCTAATCAGCAAGATGCCCTGGCTGCTGTTCCATTCCTGTAAATTAAAAATAAATGAGACAGGGACTTCCCTGGTGGCACAGTGGTTAAGAATCTGCCTGCCAATGCAGGGGACAGGGGTTCGATCCCTGGTCCAGGAAGATCACACATGCCGTGGAGCAGCTAAGCCTGTGCGCCACAACTACTGAGGCTGTGCTCTAGAGCCTGTGAGCCACAACTACTGAGCCCACGTGCTGCAACTGCTGAAGCCTGCGTGCTTAAAGCCCATGCTCCGCAACAAGAGGAGCCACTGCAATAAGAAGTCTGTGCACCGCAGCAAGGAGTAGCCCCCGCTCGCCGCAACTGGAGAGAGCCCACACACAGCAATGAGGACCCAACGCAGCCAAAAATAAATAAATAAATTTTCAAAATAAATAAATGAGAAAAAAATGGACAGGAAATTGTTTATAGCAAGAATGACAGAAAATGGTTAATATTACACTTTAATAAGAGATTTTACAAGTTACTTAGATTGAAGGTCTTAATAGAGAATTGGATAAAGTCATGAAAAAAATATACTCAGAAGAAAATACATTTACAGCAACCAAGATAAGCCTCTAATAAGTAAAAATTAAATTGGTTATTATAACAAATATTGGAAATAACCTATGAATCTAACAATATGCTGTAATTCTAGTCAAATAACTAATGGAAAATTCATGTGGGATACTACACATTTATTTAAATTGATGCTATAGAATTGTATTTGTTGACATGTTATGTGAATATTTTCAAGTTTTTGAAGTGAAAGAGTACCCAAACAATGTTAAAGTATATTCTACTGGAGGACTCACTTTTCAATTTCAAAACTTACTACAAAGCTACAGTAATCATGAAAATGTGGCACTGGTATAAAGGTAGACAAATCAATGGAATTGAGATTCCAGAAATAAACCCATATATGTACGGTTAATTGATTTTGACAAGGATGCTAAGATCATTAAATGGGAAAAGAATAATTTTTTGAACATTGGGACAACTGGCTAACCACATTCAAAAGAGTGAAGTTAGACCCCTACCTCACACCACATACAAAAATTTATTCAAAATGGATCAAAGATCTAAATGTAAGTGCTAAAAGTATAAAAGTCTCAGAAGGAAACATAGGTATACATCTTCATGACCTTGTATCAGGCAACAGTTTCTTAGATATGATACATAAAGGACTAGTAACCGAAGGAAAAATAGATAATTTGGACTTCACCAAGCTTAAAACTTTTTTCATCAAAGGACATTATTAAGATAGTGAAAAGACAACACACCAAATGAGAGAAAATACTTGCAATTCATTTATTTGATAAGAGCCTAGAATCCAGAATACATAAAGAATTCTTACAACCCAACAATAAAAAGACAAATAACCCAAGTAAAAAATGAACAAAGGACTTGAATAGAAATTTCTCCGAAGAAGATATGCATATGGTCAATAAATATCATCAATAGCCATTATGGAAATGCAAATTAAAACTACAATAAGATGCCACTTTACTAGATACTACTCCACTAGAATGGCTATATTTAAAAAATGGAAAATAACAAATGTTGTAAAAGTTGTGGAGAAATTGGAACACTCATACATTGTTGGTGGAAATGTAAAATGGCACCGTTATGATATGACCCAGCCCATATGACCAGGCACTTATACAACTATATATATACCTAAAAGAATTGAAAATATATGTTCATGCAAAAACTTGTACTTGAATGTTCATAGCAGCATTATTCACAATAGCCAAAAAGTGGAAAAAACCCAAATATCTAGAAACTGATGAACAGATAAACAAAATGTGACATATATATTATATATATGAATATTATTTAACCATAAAAAGGAATGAATTAGTGATTCACGTTATAATGTGGATGAATCTTGAAAACATTATGCTAAGACAAAGAAGCCAGTCATAAGGGGTCACATATTGTATGATTCCTTTTATATAAAATGTCCAGAATAGGGAAATCCATAGAAACAGAAAGTAGATTGGTGGTTGCCTAGGGCTGGAAGGATGGGAGGGAAATGGGGAGTGCTAATGGTATGGGATTTCTTTATGGTGTGGTGAAAATGTTTTAAAATTTATTGTGGTGATGACTGTACAACATTGTGACTATACTATAAACCACTAAATTGTACACTTTAAAACAGTGAATTTTATGTTATGTGAATTATACTTCAGTTTAAAAATTTCAAAAAAGTATATTCCAATCCAAATCCAAATGTATGTCTACCTACCCATGTATGTCTGTATGTATATATGTATGTACTATGTATCCATCTACCTACCAATCTACAATCTATCTAACTTTAGGTAGTGGAACTACTCATAAATTTTTAGTTACTTCTTCATGTGAACATTTATAATTTGTATAACAAAGAAAAAAAGAAAAGAAAACCCTAAAATAAACATGGAAAATACTAAGATACAGTTTGTAAAAGAAGGGATGTAAAATGGTTGCACATTATACAACTCTGCAACATAAAAATATGGTACTAGTAATAGAATAAAATGAAAATAAATGTGCAAAAGTGGTAAAATTATGTATGAAGAAAAACTTTAAAACTTTTTGTATTGTAATCTTTATCTTTACAGGTAGGCAGGAAGTGAACGTATTTGCCTTACAAAATGAATTGAGATTTTGTTTATTTACTTGCTGTTGAAAATGTTAATGACAACTATATCAAGTCTAGGTGCTTTTTTCAAAAAATTCACTCAGTCATTCTACAAATCTTCATTGAATAGGTTTTCTATATTTCTTATGAACCTTCCCTTTTGCTAATCTTTTCCTGTTGTTCTGAATTTTCTTCTTGTGTTGGTTTTATTCAAAATTGTTAATTCCTTTTAATTTTAAATTTTATTTGATTTTAGCTTTGAATCGTATTTCCTAATAACTGAAACATTTTTGTGTTTATATAGTCTTTAGATTTTTGTTTCTCTTGTATTTTCTTGGGTATTTAATTTGCTATACTAGTAGTCTGTAAATATTATATTAGTTCATTTTTAATCTCAGTTTTGCATATTAAGCAGATATTCTCTTATCTAATTAATTTATTTGATTTCATATTTGTTACTGTTCCTTTTAAAATTTGTTATATCTTTTAAAAAAATTTAGGTGTAGATTTAGTTGATAATTTTTCCATTTTTCTTGTTACCATAAGCATGAAAGATACCAGAGTTCCCTCAATACAGCTTTAACTGTGTACCCATATCTCTTTTTTGTCTTTAACATAACATCCCCATATTTGGTGTTGCCTTTTCAACTTAATCGTTCCATCACAGAACTTTCTTCTGTTCTTGCCTGGTCATGTGCATATAGGTGATGTATTGGCTTTCTCTCCAATTTTATCGTATGGAAATCTGAGGAAGCATGTGTAAAATCTTTGCTTAGCTATTGTGAATATCTTTATCTTCAAAATTGCAATTAATTTTTGTGAAAGCTTAATGTACATTTGAGAAAGCTCTCTATTTCTCAATTTTCCCTTTTTGGATCAGTTCCTCTAATCACCCTTTTGTAGAAGAGAAACAGAGGCCCCTGAGGTGTAGGGACTTGCTGACAATCCCTCAGTGGGGCTGGGTTAGAGCCTGTGTTTGGGGCCAATGAATGGAGTATTGTGGAGAGTTTATGCCAGCAAGCTCCAACAGCACCCTTCTTTGCTGGTGCCCCGTTCTGTTGAAAAGCTAAAGAGTAGGACTGCCTTAGGCCAAACAGATTGTTTTGTTGGCACTTTCCCTGCAGCCTTCCTGCTGCACACAGCATCATACTAGCCTGCTGTCCTCGGGCTTTTCTTTGGCTTTGCCTGAAGAAGGGGTTCTCTCCTAGGATGCTAGCTTCTCATGTAAACAATCCTCCAGTGGGTCCTGCCACTGGTGTTCAGGGCATGCCCAGATATGCAGGAATCCTGGGATGAACGTAACTTATTCAGTCAAGCTGGGACCTACTCTTCTTGCTTTTGTGTAAGCATGATTTATCTGAGCCAGGCTTTTAAATTACTCTATCTCCCTTTTCTTTAAATGTTTTTCTTAAAACAAGATTCATAGGTGTGGATTTTGTCTTTTTAATCCAGTCTATTATTCTGTTTTTTAAATAGGAGAATTTAGTATTTACACGTAATCTTATAATTGTTCTGTGTTACTCTGTATTTTTCTCAGTTAATAAAATTCTTTGTTTTCTCTTTAATATAGTATTTCTATTGGATGCTGTGTTTTTTGATTCATTTAAGTGAGATCAAATGTAATATTTTCTGAACAACCCAATTTCCTAGTGTTTTACTATATTTTCATTTATCCAAAAAAAGCAGACTGCACACATTTCTTTATATCTGTTCTAATTTAAAAATGTTCTTTCTTATAAATAGATTCAGAATTCTTTCTGTCATTCTCTTACCTTCTTCAAGTCCTCCTAGGTCAAATCCTCTTGATCTGATTTTGGCATTCTGAAAAGTTAAATATTTAAAAATACAGTTATCACATTTAATGGCAACTATACTTTATATCATTGTTTTTCAGGCTAGGGTATGCATATCTGTGGAGATGGGCTATACAGTGCATAAAATTATAATTTCTCCCTTCATTGAAATTTTGCTACCCTCCCCTCCAATAAGAGCACATGTGTGTGCAAGTGTGCGTGCACACACACACACACACACACACACAGCCCCTAAGGAAGGTGTATACCTGAGTAGCCATAATTCTACTGGGTGATTCTGTTTCCCTTGCTTAGCTGATTGGCTCCAGCAGACCCCTAACCCAATTCATAGGCTGGCCTGAGCCAATCAATCAGATGTTTTCTCTCTAGAACTCTAGAATGCAGAGACTCGATCAGGGTTGAGCACTGGAAAAAGAGAAACAGACTCACTCTTCACTGAAATTATTCCCCACCCCCACCCCATACATGAGTCCTTGGAGGAGTTATTGATATCTGAAAACAAATATTGAGGTTTGGTTAAGAAAAGAAAGTGCCAAAGAGAACTTTGGTAGGCTACAGTGTCTGCTCCGAGAGGAAGAATAAAAGTTGCTTCTGTCAGTTAGGACCATCATCTACAAGATACTTGGTTATTTTCTACTCCTAAGAGTGACTACTGTACAGGATAACTTCTTGTTAAACAATATTAGCAAACACATGTATTTACTATGTGCCAGGCACTGTTCTAGGTGCTTTACATATATTGACTCATTTAAATCTCACAGAAACCTTATGAGATGCTATCATAATCACCCACATTCTATAGGTGAGGAAAATGGAGACCCAGAGAGGTTGAGTAACTTGCCCAAGGTCACACTGTGGGTAACTGGAGGAGTTGGATTTGAACCCAGCAGTTTGGTTCCCCACGTCTTAAGTGCTACGCCACATTGCTGCTGTATTGGAATTGCAATCTGAGAGCGCCTTTTCTGTTATTCTAGCTTCATATGAGGCTGGTATCTGGCAGGAGACAATGCACAGAAGAAAAGTAAAATTCTGTCCTATAAAGACCTCCCTCTGGAGTAAATTCTCCAATAAAACAAAGTATAAGCATTCTGGATTTGGTGAATTAAATATGATCCTTTATTTTCTCATTTAAAGTGTAATAATTGTTAGATAACATTTGCAGTTGCTGAGCTATATGTATAATTCAAGTTAAAAACCAGAAAAATATGCAAGATGGAAGATCAGAGAAATAAAACTTAAAATAAGATGATAAGAGAGTATAAAAATTAAGACAAATTTAAAGCTAAGGATGTGGAAATAAAAATTTAGAAAAAATAGCATTGTAAATGAGAGAATTTTCTAAAATTCATATTTAAAGTAGCATATGTGAAACAAAAAAGAAACAAAAGGGCAAAGAACTAGAAAAAAATTTTAAATTAAACCGAAAACAGTTAAGACTAATATGTTGATGGAATCCTGATACAATAAAGATTAAAAATATTTAAAAAGATGAAAATTTAAATGAGCTAGTAGGTAAAAGAGAAATTAAGGTAAAGGCTAACACCTATGAGGCAAAAAAGTGGGAATATTCTAGAAGGATTTGTTTTTTAAAAGTTAGGATAAAAATAATACCATGAAGATAGAAGGAAGAGAGAAATGTAATTTTTAAAACTGAGTTTAAGATTCCTAGTTGGAAATAGTGGTCTGGGTGGGTCTAGTTGCTGCAGTTGAGGAGGCCAAGAACAATTGATATGGTGTTGATGAGACATATTTTCTGCTCACCCACAGCCCTCTCAGCCCACAGTACTCTGCCTGCACAGGTATGGGCTTTATAATGCACCCCACATCTGATCTAGGGCCTTCCAAAGTCACACCCCCAGGCCAGCAAGCACTCTTTCACTTTGGTTGTTGGAATTTGTTCAATTCTACCTTAGGTTTTTCTTTAACATATTTAATAGTCCTTTCATTATGTTTTACTTCCTTTAAGGCAAAATTAGCATGTGAAAGGCAATCAAAACATGTTGTTGAATGAATTTGTTTCATCTTATCTCCTCGAAGTTTTCGTGCTGTTTGGTCATTACACTGTTCACACACACACACACACACACACACACACACACACACACTGCCTTTATCACCTTGCTTCATCTCTGAGGTTGTAATACTTCTTACTGAACCTGAGTTGCTTGGTTATTTGCTCTTTTCACTGTAACTGGTGGCAGTGGAATTGGGTGGGGGGAATGACACAGTCTACAGGACTTGTTCTTGGACCGGGCTCTTTAGGGTGAAAGTGTGGTGATGGGGGACACTGGAGTCAAGGGTGACTCCTGGGTGTCTGGCTTTGTGACTGGGTGGATGTTAGTACCCAGGAAGCTCAAGTTGGAGATGGTGGTGGTTAGGAATCAGCATTGGTATGGAAAGCTCTGGGGCAACCAAAACTTAGATTTCAGACACAGTCCCTCCTAATGCCAAAATGGAATTCTCCTGGAGGCAGCAGGTGGCTCAATTCACATAAGAACAGGGCATGGTAACTCCGGTCCTCCACTCCTATCTTGGGTTTTGGGGGCATTGCTCAGCCATTAATTGGCATCCGTCATCCAGAGACCAGTCAGACAAAGCACATCACCTGGAAACTTCTATGCCCATACCACCCTTGAAGTACAGAGTTCACCCACAATTCCCTGCAGTTCTCTAAGAATATGCCCTTCATAGCAATGATAAATTTCTATTTCTTGAGGCACCATTGAAATGTCCCAGAAGCCTAGCCAAGGTGAGCCTAATGAATCACCTTGGCCCTTCAATAGAACACAGTTCTTTAGAATATTTGCTATATTCAAGGCTGCCAGGAGAACGTGGGGTAGACTTTATCTGTTATGCTTCATGTATTTGGGGCTTCCTTTTTCTAGGTTACAAGTTAATTTTGTCCCTTCTGTTCACAAAACAGTTAACTTTCTTTTACCAAATTGTAACCATTTTCTGGTCCTGCCTTGTTGATGTTACTCCTAGGCCCCTTTGGCTGATATGCTGGGTGTTCTAAACTCTTCAGCCACACATTTTGAATTTCATGGTTTCCTTCCATGGATGTATGGTCACATCCATTGTGGATGGATTTATTAGGCTCTGAGAGAAGAATAATATTTCTCTTTTGGGGGGGAGCTTATTGTAATACTTTTGATAATGGAAATGGACTGGAATTATGGAGATACGCTTGTGGGGCAAGCCTCTCATCCCAACTCACTCCAGCATGTGCCGCGGTTATCCTTTGGCCCATATGAGGAAGTGTAGGGCCCACTTCACTTAGAGGACATGGGGATATGTCCACCTAGCCCTGCAGTGTTCACACTGGCTGACACTGCACTTTCTGCCAGCAGTCCAATCTCAGTGGGATCTCTCTGTTCAATTTATGTACAAAAATTGTCCTTCCTCTTCTATTCCTGCTTCTAACTATTTTTGGCTTCATCTCCCACTTCTGGCCCTGAAAGCGCAGCTACTATGTTTTCAATCCTTTGTCCTTTTCTTCTTCTGGATCTTCCCATCTCTGGCTCTATTGGGCTCTCTCCCATCCATTGAATCCCTGGACCTCTACCACCCTCTGCTTCCTGTCCTTGCTGAGTTTCTTCCACTCTCTACAGTTTGAATAGACAAGTTTTGCCTACATCACAGTTTTGCTGAGGGTTTGGAAGGGACCTGTGTGAACATTAAAAACCAGAGGCCCATGGGTTCTTTTATTCTTTAGGCAAACATTGACTGAGGCCTTTGAATGTGGCAAGCACTGTAGATGCAAGGTTAAATAACAAATATTTCCCTAC
>NW_006789568.1:1109890-1118047 GCF_000442215.2 Lipotes vexillifer
TCCCTACACTTTTAACTTGGTTGAGGTCTCCACCATCAGCTTTTCCCCACCTGAGTCTGGGTAGGCCCCCAGGGCAGGCTCCCCTAGATGCCTGGGTTGCCCCCCTCGGTATCCCGGGGCCAGGCCTGCACCTAGCCCTGAGCAGGTGCGCACTGACCGGGTGTGGAGTAAATCAAACGATGAGTAAAACCTTGTCACAGGAGAGGACCGGCGTGGCTACACCCATAAGCTAGAAGTTGGGAGCAGGCGTCGCCGGCTGGGTGAGAGGCAGCCCGGCGGGTCACAGCCCTGAGGATTGGGGCTGGGGGCATTCAGGAGCAGGGGCGGGAGGGCTCCCGCCAGCGGCTGGCCCCTGAGCAGGGGGCCGCGCAGCAACAGCCGTCGGCTACAGCCGGTCGTCTCCGCTAGGCCAGGCCATAGCGGTCCGGAGTGCCCTCCCCCTGGCCCGGCCCTGCCCTGCTCCGGTTGCCGCAGCGCAACTACAACAGACCACCACCTCCGCCGCGCACTCACCCCGCGCCTCGCTTTTGGCCCCTCCCGGCCACCGTTGCCTCCATAACTCCGCGCCCGTGACCCGGAAGAGCATTCTCCTTAGCAACTGCGGGACCGCGGCGGCACTTGCCTCCCGGGAGACAAGGTGAGGCCTCCCCGTCCCCACCTCGCGCGCCCCACCTCGATCCCTCCCCAGGAGCGACCCCGGGTCTGGCCTTCGAGGCCTCCGCATCGCTTCGGGGACACCTGCGCCGGCGGCCCCGGGCGAGTGCCCTCTGCCTCTGGAATCGCTCCCCGGCCCTGGCGTCGCCCCTGCCCACCCCACGCTCCTAGCCCACCCGGTCTCCCAGGCCCGTCTCCTCGCCCCCGAGCCCCGCCGGCCCTCCCTTGTAGCCTAGTAAGGGGTCCTGGGAGGAGAAGCAGAGTTAAACAGGGCCTATTGCTGTAGAGAGAACGGTTCCCGAGGTTCGGGTCACCTGTGGACGCGTTCTTATGGGTCCGGATACAGATGTTTGGGATTGACAGGGATGGGGCGCCTTAGGATCCTTGAACAGCAGCCACTTTATTGTAATACTTGGTGTTTGCCTGCCGCTTGGTGCTTTACAAACTGGTATACTTTATATGCTTCGTTGATCGTGAAGATTCATTTAATCCAGCGTTTTGAACTGATCCTTTAACTGCGAATTAGCTTTCCAGTGTTTAGTGCGTTTAGTATTCTGTAAGTTGGATTTTGTGTCTTAACAGTTTTCAACAGAAGGAGCTCTCCTTGGGACTGCGTAGGTTTGGGAAGAATTTCAAGTGAAATTTGCTACGTTGAAGAAGTAGGGGCAGGTGTTGTTAATATCTTTGATTTACATTTGAAAACAGGTTCAACACAATCTCTGTTAAAATCCCAGCTGGCTTTTTTTCCCCCCAGAAATTGACAAAGTAAAATTTATATGAAAATACAAGAGACTGAAAACCTCCCTTAACTGAGTTTGAAGAAGTGGGACTAAGGAAACTCTAAGCCTTATTTGAACATTGTTGAATAACTACATTATAATTAATCCAATGACAGTGGAGCTAAAACTGAGACATATGAACAGTTTTCGAAAATGACATTATATGGGACTAAAATGCAGGAGTTTATATATCAAAATCCATTATTCAAAACAGTATAATTTCATTTCAGCTCAATAAGTATTTATTAAGTACTTACAGTGCTCAGCAATTGCTTAGAGACATAGAAGAGCCAGAGAAATTTATACAGGCATCTGAATTGATTTTTTTTGGTAAGAGTTGAATAGGGATTTTTGCTTTGGGCATCCTCCAAAGATTCATTTGTGAAGATGTGCAAACTCTTAAGCAGACATTCTGTGATATTTTAGTGCTTTCTTACAGGTTTGGTGTCCATTTTCAACAAGTATTTGGGTGCTTACTTGGTACCAGGCACTGTGTTTAACATTGGAAATTGGGGAGAGTGAATGCATGCATGATCCCTGTCCTCAGCGGATGCAATCAAATTAATCACATGGATGTAAAACTGCAACTGTGACAAGTATTTGAGTTAGGGAAGTCGCAGAAGTGACATTTTAACTGAGATCTGAAGGATGCACAGGAAGGGAAGAATGATCCAGTCAGAAAAAACAGCAAGGGCAAAAAGACCCTGTGATGGCAGGGTTCATGGAGAAGACTGGGGACTTAAGATACAGATCTGTGTATCTCTCAGGAAGAGTGTAGAAGAATCGAGTGAGAGAGAGGGTTGGAGACGTGGGCCAGAGGACGCTGGGCCTTGTAAGCAGGTTGAAGAGTTTATCTTTGGAGTAAAGAGAAACCTCTGTACAGTTTTACTTAGAGACTTAGGCTAGATTGTGGGTGGGGATGACACAGTTAGATTGTGTTTGACTAGCCTGCTTTGCATCTTCTACTGTTGCTTAGTGTTTGCATTGTCTTCTCTTTCTTCGTTTTCTCAACATGCTCCTTCAGCTTTATTGCCATTGAGGGAGACTCCATGTACCATTAGCAAGGCACGTCTACTTTTTTTTTAATTGGGGAAAAAAGGAATTTTAGGGATTAGAATTGGACATTAGAAGTCAGTTGAGTTGAAATATTTTTGCATTAGTATGACTGCTAGGAGACTAATTTCTGTGACTCTTTTTAATTGTGGTTAAAAAAATACATAGCATAAAATTTACCCTCTTAACCATTCTTTAAGTGTGCAGTTAACTATATTTACATTGTTGTGTAACATTGCTAGGACTTTTTCATCTTGCAAAACTAAATTCTATACAACTGCCTATTTCTCCTTCCCACAGACTCCTGGCAACCACCCTTCTAATTTTTATTTTCATGATTTTAACTACTCTAGATATCTCATATAAGTGAAATCATACAAGGTGTGTCCGTCCATTTGTACTTTCATACTCCTTCTCTGCAATATCCTTCCTTCTCCCATCAGTCAATTCAAATCCTACCAATTCTTTAAGGCCCAGTTCCTCTCCCTTGTCTTTCAACTTGAATTAATAGATCCAGAGTGGAAGAGGCCTTTGAAATTATCCTGTCTTATTCTAGGCAAGAAAATAGAGTCCTGTAGAAGTTTCAGCGATTAGCCCAAGGACAGACATCTTAGTGAGTTGGGGCAGAGTTGGGACTAGAGCTCTGGTCTTTCAACTTCCGGGTGGGTGCCTTTACTGCTTCAGTCTGCTTACATGTTGTGATTTCGTGCTTTATTCTTTAGTTAGACCAGAAGTACCACTGAGGCGCAGAAACTGATTTCCACATCCCCATTCCAATATGTTGAGGCATATTCGATGCCTAGGAAGTATTTGTTGACGAATTGATTGTCTTTAGGACTTTCATTGCCTAGAAGGTGACTGTGCATAAAATTTTGAACTTCGTTGATTCAGATCCTTGATTATATTAATCAAATTTACATTGGTCCTTCTGCAGTTGAATGATTCTTTCACTTTTGCCATCACAGTTGAGACTCTCTCACTTTTTCCTGTCTTTATTGCATGTATTTGCCCATGGCATGTATACTTGGGTTCCCCTGCACATTTTGATGAGGAAGCCATCAGAAATGAAAAACAGCACATTAAACTTTTTAGGTTAGCTGATTTATTTTGAGGCAAAGGTTCATGTTTATTTGTGAGTTTTATTACTGCTAAATGGTTTTGAAAGAGTCATATTTGTACTACATTTTATAGTGTTCATCTCACAGTGCTTACAGACTAGTTGATTTTAGGTATTGGACTGGAAATTATTTTGAGATAGCTCAGTATTTTGAGTACAAAAAAGGTATAACAGAGTGTTTTCTGTGAGGAAGATTTGTAAATTTTTATTTTCAGTTTCCCCATTTATTCCAGACTTTGGTTTTCTGTAATGTTGACCAGCCTTATAGGATCAGCCTTATAGTATACAGTTTTTAGAGTTTCCTTTTACTGTAACCTTCAAAAAGTTTTTTGTTTTATCTGGGGAGTTTCTGTGGGAAATGAAGTTCATTTTCATTCAAGTACTACTAAGCACATATACAAATCAAACTGTGGGCCTGGAATGGTTCTGTAAATCCCTCTGCGGTCCGGCTATTGGTGCCATTATTGGTGACGTGAGAGAAACTCAGCCAGAATTCTTGTTATCTTTATTAGACTGAGGGTGGTAGGACTGCACAAGATGCTTGTTTGTGTCATGTAACAGGAGGTAGAAGGATTTGACAATAAGAACTTTTCAGATAGCATTTTATTTGGAATCATAGCGAGAACTTGATGCCCCAGAGTTGCAATTATGTGATTAACTCTCGTGTTGATGCTAGATTTAGTCAAGTTTAGTCAGCCATTAGTCTAAAAAAACTTCTTTCCCAATTTTTAAAAATTGTGATAAAATACACATAATATAAAATTTACCATCGTAATCATTTATTGGTGTACAGTTCAGTGGTATTAAATACATTCATAGTGTTTTGCGATCATCACCACCATTCATCTCCAAAAACTGAAACTCTATACCCATTAAACCACCATTCTTCCCAGCCTCTGGCAACTACTAGTTTGCTTTCTGTCTCTGTGATTTTGACTACTATAATTACCTCATATAAGTGGAATCACACAGTATTTCTCTTTTTGTGCATAATGTTCTCAAGGTTCATCCATATTGTAGCATATGTCAGAATTTCCTTTTTAAGGCTTGTATGTATATACCGCAGGCTCAGTAGATGTAGCACATGGGCTTAGTTGCTCTGCGGCATGTGGGATCTTCCCGGACCAGGGATCGAACCCGTGTCCCCTGCATTGGCAGGCGGATTCTTAACCCCTGCACCACCAGGGAAGTCCCTACTTCTTCCTTTTTAATCTTTAACTTTTTATTTTTTCTTACTGTACTGGCTTCAGTTCCCAGTACAATGTTAAATAGAAGTGGTGGAAGTAGACATATTTGTCTTATTCCTGATCTTAGGAAGAAAGCATTTAGTCTTTCACCATTAAGTGTGATGATAGCTGTAGGCTTTTGGTATATTTTCTTTGTCAGTGAAGAAGTTTCCTTCTATTCCTAGTTTGCTGAGAGCTTGTTGTTGTTTTTTTTAAATCAGAAACAAATGTTGGATTTAGTCAAATGCTTTTTCCGAGTCTACTGGAAATGGTTTAATATAGTCAATTACATTGACTTTCAAATATTAGAACTAACCTTGCATTCTCTAGATAAACCCTACTTGGTGCTGATGTGTTATTATTTTTATATGTTGTTGGAATTTATTTCTTGAAATTTATTAAAAATTTTCCATCTGTGGTTATGACAGATACTGGTTTGGGATGATTTTTCTTGTAATATCATTGTTTTTGTTTTTGGTATCAGAGTAGTGCTGGCAACCTTCAATGAGTTGGGAAGTATTTCCTTTCCTTTAATTTTTTGGAATACTTTGTATACAGTTGGTATTTCTTCCTTAAATGTATTAAGTACATACACATTTAGAATTGTTATTTGCTCTTGATGAATTAACCCCTTTAATGTTATGAAATGATCTTTAGCCACAGTAATGTTCTGTGCTCTGAAACCTACATTGTCTGATATTAATGAAGCCATTCCGGCTTTCCTTTTGTTAGTGTTAGCATGGCATATCTTTTCCATATGTTTACTTTTAACTTATTTGTGTCTTATATTTGAAGTGTTTCTGTAGGCAGCATATTGTTGAGTGTTGTTTTTTAACTAGTCTGACAATCTTTTTCTGGCCATGCTGCGTGGCTTGTGGGATCTTAGTTCCCCGACCAGGGATCAAACCCGTGCCCCTTGCAGTGGAAGCGTGGAGTCTTAACCATTGGACCACCAGGGAATCCCCCCTGACAATCTTTTTATTGGTGTACTTAGACCATTTGCATTTAATATGATTATTGATATGGTTAAGTCTGAATCTTTCATCTTGTTATTTTTCTTTTTTGTCCCATCTATTCTTTGTTTCACTTCTTTCAGATTAATTTTGTTTTTTTCTAAAATTGTCCATCTCCCTTGTTGGCTTATTAATGATAACTATTTATTTATTTAGTGGTTACTTTAGGGTTTATATATACATGTTAAACTTATCACAGTCTACTTTCAAGGTTATCATACCACTTCACATATAAAAACTTTGTGTGTGTGTGTGTGTGTGTGTGTCTGCGTTGGGTCTACGTTGCTGCATGTGGGCTTTCCCTAGTTGCGGTGAGCGGGGGCTACTCTTTGTTGCCGTGCGCGGACTTCTCATTGCTGTGGCTTCTGTTGTTGCTGAGCACAGGCTCTAGGGCGTGCAGGCTTCAGTATTTGTGGTGCGCAGGCTGTAGAGCGCAGGCTCAGTAGTTGTGGTGCGTGGGCTTAGTTGCTCCGTGGCATGTGGGATCTTCCCAGACCAGGGATTGAACTCGTGTCCCCTGCATTGGCAGGCAGATTCTTAACCACTGTGCCACCAGGGAAGTCCTTTTTTTGTTTTGTTTTGTTTATTTTGTTTGTTTTTGAAAACCTTTTAACTGTATCTTTTAATTTTCCCTCCTGGCCTTTGTGCTCATCATTTTTTTACTTCCACATATATGATCAATTCCAGTATACACTGTTATTATTATTTATAAGTAATCAATTGTCTTTTAAAGAGACTTAAATTTTAGGAATAAAATCTTTATATTCACCCGTAAGTTACTTTTTCTAGAGCTCTTTATTCTTTTGTGTAGATCCAGGTTTGCATCTTTTTTATCATTTTCTTTCTGCTTTGAGGACTTGAGCATTTCTGGCCATGCAGGTTTGCTAGTGATGATTATTTCAGTTTTCACGTGTCTGAAAAAGTTTGTATTTTGCCTTGGTGTTTGAAAGATATATTTGCTGCATAAAGTATTCTAGATTACCATTTTTTATTTTTAATCAGTGTTATAAGGATTTTGATTCACTGTCTTCTACCTTGCTTGTTTCTGACAAGAAATCTGCCCTCTTTATTTCTGTTTCTTGTACTTAATGTGTCTTTTTTTTTTCTCTGCTGCTTTTAACATTTCCCTTTAGACTGGTTTTAACCAAATTGATTATGATTTGCCTTGGTATAGCTTTATGTTTCTTGTGAAACACTGAACTTCTTCAACTGTAGTTTTATAGTTTTCATCAAATTTGGAAAATTTTCAGCTGTTATTTCTTCAAATATTTTTTCTTTCTTTACTTTTCTCAGTCCTCTTCCTCTGCCCTGCTGACTTCAGTTATACATATATTAGGTTGCTTAAAGTCCCACAGCTCCCTGATGCCCTCTGTTCATTTTTTTTCTGTCTTTTTTTCCTGTTTTTCATTTTGGATAATTCCCATTGCTTTATCTTCAAGTTTACTAATTTTTTCCTCAACAGTGTCTAATCTGCTGTTAACCCCATCCGGTGTAGTTTTCATCTCAGGCATCATCATTTTTATTTCTAGAAGTTTGATTTGGATCCTTTTTATATCTTCACTGTTTCTTAACCTGTTCAGTTTTTCCTCTAACTTTTTAAACATACAATTCTCATAACTACTACTTTCCTGTACTTTTTCATTATTCCTATATATTTCTACATTCTCTCTTTCTCTTTGTCTCTGCCCCTCTCTTTCTCTCACACACACAGTACCCACATACACCCTATTTATTAATGAAGTAATGCAAGATACATAATAATTTCCCTATTTTGTATATTTGGATATAGGCTTAAGAAAACTAGGTAGTTTGGTTTGCTCAAAGTCAGACAGTTAATGTTCAGATTAAAATCTAGGTTTTTCACAATGTCTGCTCTTTCCATTACTCCTGCTTCAGTAGGAGAGATAAGACAAGTGTTTAACTAAAACAGAAGTAAGAGTAGGGATGGCACCATAATAGAGAAGGATTATGAAAGATCACAAGGGAGTGTATAGGTTATAAAAGACTTCCAAGGATGCAGGAAGCATTTGGGATGAGCCTTGAAGGACAAGTGAGATTTTGCATGATACTCTAAGGAGGGCGGAGCATTTGCGGAGAGAAGAATGTATTGCAATATGTGAGGTTTGGAAGAGTGAAGCATGTGTTTAGCTGAATTGGGTGTGAATATAGAAAGCAGACGACTAGGGAGGTTAGATTAGACTGAATTGTGGAGTGCTTTTGATGTCTGGCTTTACCACAAGTTTTTAAATATATCTTGTCTTTTCAACTGCTGCATGCCTCTGACACAGAGATGGAGTCTTTTAAAATTTCCCTAC
>NW_006789568.1:1118057-1126183 GCF_000442215.2 Lipotes vexillifer
ATTCCTTAGTACAGTCTTGCACATAATTCATTTATAGCTTTTCTTACTATAACACCCTTAGTTCTTCTTTATTAGTACTTGTGATTGCATTGTTTATTGTATAAGAAGTCTTAAATCTTGTGTTCATAAAATTCCTTCCAAAGAAGTCAGCATACTTTATGCTAATTCATTTATTGATTGTCTCAGCAGTCAGCTTACCATACCCTAAGAGTATCCCACTTTCTCAGGCATCCAGAATCCTGCTTCAACTTAAGGGTCATTGTGTAATCTTGTATTGTTCTAATGAAAGGAATGCTCAGATGATAGTGTTGTGGGCAGAGCCCAGGCCTGTTTCTCTGGAACTTTTTTACTTCTGGCTGGTAGGGAGGAGTACATGTGGCACTGTCCTTGAACTCACAACTGCCCACCACATGCAGAATTGGCCCTGACACTTCAAGTGCTCAACTGGACTCACTCTGATCTTTGTATCTCAGAGGAATTGAGAGCTGAGGATTCATCCAGGGTTTCATTGAATTTCAGTTGGGTAAAAAATAATTAATGGAAAAATATCTTATTGTTCAAATCACATCATTCCTCTTGTAATGCTTTTAATTATCTTCTGCAAACCTTTTTACTCTTTAGTTCTGAGGAGTGCCCTCTTTGCTGGAGCTCCCTGAAGTGATTGCTCGTGGTTCTCAGTGAGTTTAATCAAAGAGCACATGGCTTTTGCTGTAAACCCTCCCTACCCCCATGAAATTCCTTGTTAATGCAACTTCAGAAGAAAAGATGAAAATCAAGCATTTGCTAACTCCTAACAGGTGACTAGTTAGGACACTATAGAACCAAGCAGATTTTCAGTGGCAAATACTGAATCTAGAATTAAAAGACTATATATGTATTTACATGCATTTTTGTATGGTCTTGTTTGTTTATAAATGGTAGTCTTTTATTAAATACTGAGAAGTTACAAAGTAATGTATGCAAAATATGTGTAAGGTATACAGAACACTAGGACAGTGAATACCCATGTACCTAACCACCGGTTTAAGAAAAAAATTGAAGATCTCTTATGTTGCTGTTCCTTATCCCACCTCTTCCTTCCCATTTCAGAGGTAACCTGAATTTTGTATTTTCTTCGTACTTGAACCATATAGTTTGTATCCTTAAACTGTTGTTTAATTTTGCATGTTTTTGAAATTTATAAAATGAAATCACAATGCAGATATTTTTCTCTCTATAGCATTATGTGTGTCTGCTTTGGTCATATTTTTGCAAGTATTTAATCCTGGGCTGCTTTCACTTAGTGTAAATTTATTTCTTAATAATTTTCCTCGTTAGTCTTATAAAGAATGTGATTCATATGTTTCTACCTTGTAGAAATAAAAAATGGTAATTTTTATTACCATTGGATAATGGTAATTATTGGTAATTATTGGTATACCCTGGATGAATCCTCAGCTCTCAATTCCTCTGAGATACAAAGATCAGAGTGAGTCCAGTTGAGCACTTGAAGTGTCAGGGCCAATTCTGCATGTGGTGGGCAGTTGTGAGTTCAAGGACAGTGCCACATGTACTCCTCCCTACCAGCCAGAAGTAAAAAAGTTCCAGAGAAACAGGCCTGGGCTCTGCCCACAACACTATCATCTGAGCATTCCTTTCATTAGAACTGGTATACCATGGATAAAAATAAACCATTCTCCTTTAAGGCATTTAAGGTACTCTCAGGGCCTTCCTTTGTGAGTGGGCAGGAGCCCTTTAAGGTGGTGGTTTATTTTTCCTGCCTTTCCCCTTATACTTCACCTTGGGCAGCCTGGACACGCCCCATTCTCCAACTAGGTGGCTTAGTGGTTCTTTACCCTGACTGCAGAGAAGAATCACCTGATGAGATTTAAGAATACCCATGCCTGGGCCAAACACAGACCAGTTACATTTGAATATTTCTTTTTGTGACTGTTTTTATCTTTTGCCTGTTTTTTTTTTTTTTGGTTATTGTTGTTTGTTTTGTTTTGTTTTAGTTGGGTTGCTTCTTTCATATTGATTTGTAGCTCTTTACATATTCTGTATATAAATCTTTGAAGTCTTAAATGTTGCAGATATTTTCTTCTAGTCTGTTGCTTTGTCTTTATGGTTTCTTTTGGTTTACAGAAGCTTTTAATTTTTAAAATTTGAGTCTCTTTATGGTTTCTATGTTTTATGTCTTAACTAAGAAGCCTTTCTTTACCCCTAGATTTTGAGCAATTTTCTCCTATATTTTCTTTTAATATGTTTATAATTTTACTTCCAACATTTAGCACTTTAAGCCAACTATAGTCTATTTTTTATGTATAGTATTAAGGATCTAACTTTGCTTTTCTCTAAGCAGATAGCCAGTTGTCCTATTATCATTTGAGTAGTCTTTCCCCCACTAATTTGAAATACCTTTTTTAGAATTTCCTAAGGATCCATTTTGAGACTCAGTTTTCTTCTATGATGTTTTTGCCTATTTCAACTATAATAATATCATACTGTTTTAATTACCATTACTTCATAGTATGTCTTCAAATCTGAGAGCAAATCTTTTCTTGTTACTCTTCCTTTGCAAATATTTTTCATCCATTGTGCACTTTTTTTTCTTGCATTTGATTTTTGAAATTATTTTTTATTGGTGTGAAATTCACATAACATAAAATTAACCATTTTAAAGGGATACAGTGGCATTTCATGCATTCACAGTATTGTACAACCATCACCTCTGTCTAGTTCCAAAACATTTTCATCACCCCAAAAGAAAACCCTGTACCCATTAAGTAGTTGCTTCCTATTCTTCCCTTTCCCTGTTTTCTTGGAGTCACCAATCTGTGTTCTGTTCTTATGGATTTAACCTACTCTGGATATTACATATATAGTACATGGAATCATACATGACCTTGTGTCTGTCTGGCTTCTTTCACTTAGCATAATGTTTTTGAGGTTCATCCATATTGTAGCATGTATTAATTCTTTTTGTGGCTGAATAATATTCTGTGGTATGTATATGCCACAATTTGTTTATCCATTAATCTGTTGATGGACATTTGAGTTGTTTCCACCTTTTGACTGTTGTGAATAGTGCTGCTTTGAACATGTGTGTACATTTATTTATTTGAGTAACTATTTTCAACTCTTTTGGGTATATACCTAGAAGGGGAATTGCTGGGTCATGTGGTAATTCTATGTTTAACTTTTTGAGGAATTGCCAGGCTCTTTTCCACAGGGGTTGAACCATTTTACATTTCTATCAGCTACGTATGAGGGTTCCAGTTTCTCTACATCCTTGCCGATACTTGTTATTTTCTGGGTTTTGTTTTGGTGTAGACATCCTTTTGAGTGTAAATGGAACCTCATTGTGTGTGTTTTCTTTTTTTTTTTTAATATTTATTTGGTTGCACACGGTCTTAGTCACAGCACACAGGATCTTCTTTGCCGCGTGTGGGATCTTCTAGTTGTGGCATACGGGATCTAGTTCCCTGACCAGGGATGTAACCCGGGCCCCCTGCAGTGGGAGCGTGGAGTCTTAACCACTGGACCACCAGGGAAGTCCCTTCGTGGTTTTGATTTGCATTTCCTTGATGGCTAATGATGTTGGGCATCTTTTCATGAACTTCTTGGCCATTAATATATCTTCTTTGGAAAAATGTCTATTCACAGCCTTTGCCCATTTTTTTTCATTTGATCTTTAAGATGAGCTTCTTAGTTTTTATAAAAAAGTTGTGATTGGAATTTAATTGTGGTTACATTGAATTTTTTGACTAATTTGCAGCCAATAGCTTTATAATATTGAGTCTTTCTTGTCAAGAGCAGGGTTTATTTGTTTAGGTCTTTTATAATTTTAAAAATAATGATGTTTGAATTTAAATTAGGTCTTATATCAGTGTTATTAATTTTGTTCCCAGACATTTTGTGATTTTGGTTATTACTAAGAATTGATATTTTTCTCTCATGTTTCAAATTAATTATTGTGGGCATATAGGAATGTTATCTATAATTTCTTTGTTGATGTTGAATCTGCCCTTTCTGACATTCTTGATGAAATCATTACTTTTAATAATTTGTGAGTATAACCTTTGAGATTTTTCTAGACAGACAATTATCTTATCTGTAAATATTGAAAACCTCTTAAACTATTGAGCCAACTTGATGAAAAAGCATAATTATTTTTAATTGATAAGTCTAAATAGATGCTTTTTATTACTAGTGAATAGAGTTAAAATATATGTGTACATATATATGTATATATAATGTTGTTTGAGAAATGTAATTTTTACTCTTGTAAGAAACAAAAAATCAAACGTTACTAAAATGTATGCCTTAAAGTGAGAATCCTTAGTAGTCCTACTTTCTAAAGAAAATTGTTGTTATGAATGTGGTGTGTCTAAATAGAGGTTTCATTTGTTACACTTTGAGAGGCAAAGACAGTTAAAGAGATGGTTCATTGCTAGACTGTTGGCATTTTTAAGATGGTGTAGGCCAGTGCCCTATTTCACTTGAGCATTTCATCCCCTGCTGTCCCTGGAATGATAACAAGAGAGTTTAATTTATATTAAAAATATAGGTAAAAGAAATTTTTCCTTTTCTTAAAAGTGTATGCCATTCTTTCCTACTCTAGTATAATAGGTTCCATGCTCTTCAAGAACTATGAAAATAATTTATTTTTTTGTATCTTTGCTTCTTAACTGAGGATATTTCTTGTTATCCTGGGAGACCTGGAACTTAGCAGAAGTATTTCTGTGTAAGGAGTGAGAAACTGTCTTGGCTTTTATGTAGGATGCCCTGCACAGCAGATCCACATGGAGGAAATGGATTGGGCTGATAGTGGTTTAGAAGCAGCTCTAGTTTGAAATGGGGCTAATGTGAGAGGCCCTGACTAGAATGAATGGAGTAAATGTGGTTTTGCTCTAGAATGAGCTTCACTGACTGCGAACTTGGAATTCATGTTCCAAGAGAAACCTCATGAAGATGAGAGATGCTCCTGAGGTCTGCAGAAGAATGCACATTTAGTCTCCTAGAGCTGATTAAAGGGATTCTAGCTCCTGACAAGATGGAGATTCAGAGCTGGAAGAAACCTTAGATCCTCATCCTTTACAGCTGGCTTAGGCTTGTTCAAAGTATTTAAGGTCTTGGGGAATTGGAAAATATTTTTGAATCAAGTTTGGTTTCTAAAGTGAAAGGTAGACTAGATACTGAGAAACAGTAAATCAGAGAAGATTAAATATGGTATTTAATGGGGGAGAACTGGAGAATATGTTGTTTTGGAGAAACTTATTAGAGACATATAGTCACTATATTCCTGGGAAAATTTTTTTTAAATATTAAAAAATAATTGCAGATGACTTATGTAAAGAATTTAAAAATAAATATAAATAGAACAAAATTCTTTTTTATACAAAGTTTTCTAACTGATTATTAGTGGAATATAATAAGGCTATTAACTTTATATACAGAACTTCCTTGATGGGGCGACTTCTCAGTAAACTCTTCAGCCAAGTTGAAAACGTGTTTAATACACCTAACCTACTGAACATCATAGCATAGCCTTGCCTACCTTAAATGTGTTCAGAACACTTACATTACCCCCCAGTGGGGCAAAATCATCTAACACAAGGTCTATTCTATAATAAAATGTTGAATAGCTCATGTAATTTATTGAATACTGTACTGAAAGTGAAGAACAGAGGGTTGTCTGGGTCTAGAATGGTTGTAAGTGTATCAGTTGCTCACGCTTGTAAGGGTGTGGGTGACTGGGAACTGTGGCTCACTGCCACTATTCAGCATCACAAGACAGTATCTACCACGTATTGCTAGCCTGACAAAAGATCAAAATTCAAAAATTGAAGTACACTTTCTACTGAATGTGTATTGCTTTCACACCATCGTAAAGTTGAAAAATCCTAAGTTGAACCATCGTAAGTTGGTTCCAGATACAACCATCTGTGTTGTATTTGGACGCTACTGAAGTCATATTGTAATGCTTTATCACTTGATTGTATTGGATTTTCTAGGTAGACAGTAATTTCATTTATAATTGATCATTTTGTCTCTTTTCTAATGTTTATATTACCTTTTTTGTTATATAGCAACAACTAGCTTCTTTAGAATAATATTGAATGAATGGTAAATAATTTAGCTGTTATAGCTGGCAGCCTTTTCCTGTTCTGGGAGTGCCTCTAGTGCTTTATCATTATCCATAAGTTATTTTCTGTGGCTATCTTTTAACTTTTTTCCTTTTTAAACTTTACTTGGTAGAATCACATGCAGTTGTAAGAAATAATACAGAGAGATCCTGTGTACACTTCATCTGGTTTCCTCTTGTAGAGCTATAGTATAATATCACAACTAGGAAATTGATATCAATACAATTTACCCATCTTATTCCGATTTTACCAGTTTTACTTGTACTCTGTGTATGTGTGTGTGTTTCATTCTGTCAAGATACAGAGTATTTCCTTCACAAGGATCTCTTGTGCTACACTTTCACGGCCATAGCCATCTCCCTTACTCTCTGCCTCCCTAACCGCTGGCAACCTCTAAACTCTTTCTGTTGGGCTTCCCTGGTGGCGCAGTGGTTGAGAGTCCGCCTGCCGATGTAGGGGACACAGGTTTGTGCCCCGGTTCGGGAAGATCCCACATGCCGCGGAGCGGCTGGGCCTGTGAGCCATGGCCCCTGAGCCTGCATGTCCGGAGCCTTTGCTCAGCAACGGGAGAGGCCACAACAGTGAGAGACCCTAGTACGGCAAAAAAAAAAAAAAAAGTCACCTAAACTCTTTCTGTCTAATTTGTCATTTCAGAAATGCTTTATATATGGAACGAGGTATGTAGTACATACCTTTGAGACTGACTTTTTTCCCTCAACATAGTTCCCGTGTGATTTCTTCAGGTTGTTGCATGTATCAATAGTTTGTTCCTTTTTACTGCTGAGTAGTACCATGGCATGGAGGTACCATAGCGTGGTTAACCATTTATTTGTTGAAGGACACCTGGGTTGTTTTTGGCTATTACGAATAAAGTTGCTATAAACATTCATGTTGAAGTTTTTGTGTGAATGTAGGTTTTCATTTCTCTGGGATAAATGCCCAAGAGTGCATATACCCTTTGCTTAGATTCACCTGTTGCTAACATTTTGTCCCATTTCCTTTATTTTTTGTGATCACTCACCCTCCCTCCCTCTCATCCTCTACAAACACACAAACATAAAATAACAGTTTTCTTGAGCTTCTTGAGAGTAAATTGCATACATGATTACCCCTAAATTCTTCAGTGAGTATTTTTCAAGAATAAGGATATTTTTACACACGTAAAGAAAAGTTATCAACTTAGTTAATTTGACATTTATACAACTTTGATCATATCTGCCATCTATTACAAGTTGTCAGTTGATCCAGTAATGTCTCTTTTAGCATCTTTCCCCCTCTAGGACAGGATCTGGTGTAGGATCCCACGTGGTATTTAGTTGTCATGTTTCTTTTATCTCCTTTAATCTAGAACAGCTCTTTAGCCTTTTTTGTCTATATGACATTGGTATTTTTTGAAGAAGACAGTTTTGTTTTGTTTTTAACAGGATGTTCCTCATTTGGTTTGTCTGATGTTTCCTTATGATTAGATTCAAGTTATGTATATTATTCTTGGCCTGAATACTACATAAGAGGTGTTGTTTCCTTGAGAAATATATCTTATCACGTTAGAAAAATTTCTTTTTAGTCCTAGTTTACTAAGAAGTCTTAATTACGAATAGGAGTTGGGTGCACATCTTAGGGCTTAGAGTTGAGGCCACTGGCTGGCCGATGAACTCACAGGTGTAGGTTGTTTGCTGCCTGAGTGGCAAGGGTGTCTGGCCCAGTGAGTGGAGTTTGATAGTAATCCTTGCTGCAAGTAGAAAGAAAATGAAATAGGTGTTGGTCTTGATCCATGCCTTTTGGCTTCTAGCCTGATGACAGTTTGGTTCCATTGTGTTAATTTACTATATAGTGAATATGTTAACATTTCATAATGTTAGAGTAAACATTCTCTACCATGCATTCATGGAATATAATTTTTAAAATTTAATGTTGGATAAATTTTTTATTTTTTGTCTTATTTTGGGTTTTGCATTTATGTTCGCAACAAAAATTCTTCTGTAATTCTGTGTGTGAAAG
>NW_006789568.1:1126193-1136677 GCF_000442215.2 Lipotes vexillifer
TTTATGTGTTCTGTCTTTGTCAGATTTGGTATCAGGGTTATTATTTAGCCTTAGCATGAGTCGGAAAGTTTTTTTAAAAAGACCCTCCCCTCCCCCCAGCAGTTTAAATAACATTGAATTTACCTGTCTCTAAAACGATCTGAGCCCCGTGCATTTTGGGGAGAGCTTGTGGAACTTTGGCAGCATTTTCCAGTTTCTTTTCTGGTTAAAGGTCTGTGTAGGTTTTTACCTCTTCTTAGGTTTTGTCTCTGCCCTGCTTTCCATTATTCTTAGGATAAAGATTCAGGCTCTGCACTTGTGGTCCTGTATTCTTTTTGCTGCCTAAGTGTTGTCACCATTCATCCATTTATTCAGTTACTCAAGCTAGAAATCTCTGAGTCTTATTAGAATTTCCCCTCTACTTATGCCCTCTACTAATTCTGTTCTTAATTTACCTTTTGAATATGCTTCCTTTTTTTCCATCCCTACCACTGCCTGGACCCTTCCAGCTGTCTTAACAGGTTTCTCAGTCTCCAGTGTCTCCTTCTAAGTCAGCCCGTGGACTACAGCTGCAGTGGTGACACTAAATTGTAAATCTGATCATGTTAGGCCCCTGTTCAGAACTTTTTGGTGGTCCCAGGGTGAAGCCTTACCCAGAGCTTCTGATTTGGGTACAAGAGTCTGCTTGCCTATCCTTGTTTTCTAGCTTCTAGCTTTGGTCCACTCCCCAGCAGTCCAGCTGCAAGTCATTCCCCAGAATTTCTTTGCCCATAGTTTTCACCGTTTGCTCTCCAGAGTGTGCCCTCTGACCTCTTCTCCGCCTGGTGCATTCCTCTTTACCCTTGAGCATTTCTCACAGCCTTTTTCTGTGAAGCCCTCCCGAAGGGACTTCTTCACCAGCAGAATTCATCAACTCCTCTCCGTGCAGCTACCTTACCTTTGCTGTTTTGTGACTGTAGTTATATTCTATTGAAACTATTTTTTGCATATCTCTTTTTCTACTATATATTCTGTGATCTCTTTAAGGGCAGAGACTGTATTAATTTTTGCATGTAGTGTTAGCACGCTGCTTGGCACCGTAGATTCTCAGATGCTTGTTGAATGAGTACAAGGTGTATTTAGAGGATTGTGAGAAAACTGGTTGAAGTAGAAGGTTCTTAGAGGACTGTGCAAGATGGTGAGCCAGTATGGGCCAACAGATTATGAAGCAACTTGAATGTTTGGCTAAGGAGTTTGGACTTTTTCTTTAGTTACAAGAGGGTAGAGGAAGGAGGCAAGAGGAGGGAAGGTCATTTATTATTGTTGTGCTAAAGAGACTGGTTAAAGTTCCATTATGGTATTAAAATTATTTTTAGTTTTTTAAATCTTTTTGTGTGGGTACTGGTTTATCAAATAAATAAAGATTGCTGCCAAGGTAAATAAATGACCTTACATTAATAATAGCGAATGCTTATGGAGTGCTTACTATCTGCCAGGTACTGCTTTGAGAACTCTGCATGTATTACCTCATGTAGTACTAAAGACAGCTCTACATGGTAGGTTTTAGTATTGCCTCTTTTAGATGGTGAAACTGAGGCACAGAGATGTTAAATAACTTGCCCAAAGCCACAACTTTTAAGTGGTAGGACAGGATTCAAACCTGGGCGTTTTGGCTTCAGAAGCCTCTTAACCACTAAGCTCTGCTGTCTTCCATTAACCTTTTAGCCTATTGTAGTAGCACTTGGCCCTCCAGAAACTGGCATTTTAACCTTAAATTAAGAACCGGGGAAACCATTTTCTATATTAACTGACATAAGCACATATTATTTGACTTGTTTTACAGTAGATGATCTATTTAGTAATAGTTTCAGATGTTTCGTCTGTTGCTTCAAGTGGGAACTAAAATTGAGCCTATTCTGCATCTGATTAGCATTTAAGGTACTTTTCGAAAGTATTAAATATTTGAAATGAACTTTTAAACATCAAACAGCTGGTTGTCTTAGCAAATTAGAAGTGAGAGTTTAGAGGAAACACTGTTAAGTTTTCTGGCCCTTGTCCTCAGGCCAGGTAAGAATTGTTCCAGCATATTCTTCAGTGCTTGGTCTAGTCTTTGTTAATTGTTTCAAAAAAAGAGCTCCATTATCCCTGAAGGAAGGCAATTTTCTGATCTCTGATCTGTCTGGGAGTTTTTCTTTGTAATTCGTTGCAGAGATTAAAATGTGCTTTTTTCTTTTCAAGTTTCTTTTAAGGTCACTACCATGTGAAGTAACACAGAATACATGTGTGTAGGTTTGCCAAGATTACAGTTGCTGTGGGAATCATAACTTTGGATTTCCTCACATCTGGATTATGAAACGTGCACAAAGGCCCTGTATGAATATAGGTTTTCTATTTTATGTGCATCTGGAAGTAGCAAGGTCTTAGTGATGTAGCTTCCCATAAATGACAAGGTGAACTCTTACAGCCTGCAATTTTAAAGTAACCCCAAGGTTCTTTACTCTGCTGTGGAGCTCATGTCCCATGCTTTCCTCCTCCACTTGGAAGGCTTGCGTCAACACTGGGGAACTGGAGCTCCGGAGTGGAAGTGGAGGCCCAGCTTATTTCCCTGGGGCCAGTAGACTTGAGGTTTGTTTTGTCTCCCGAGAAGTAAGGATTCCAGTGCTGCTGTTTTGAGTTCTCCTTTTGAAGCAGCAAGGAAAGAAGTGCCACAGGTCTGTCTTAGTTGCATTTCAATATTTTTGGATTTATTTTGGTTGTTTGTTTTTCTTGGATTGTCCTATTTCTCTACTAACTACCTGAAGTTATTAATTATTAAATCCATGGTGATGCCCTTATGGGTGGTAGAGGTTTTTATCTGGGAAATACAGAATTTTGAAAAGGCTGCAAACCCTAGAGTCATCGTCTTTCAAGCTCACTCATGTTGAATGGTGTGAACATGGAACATAATTTCACTATAGAAAGGAGGACCAGCATCAGTTTGTCTTTGTAGGGCCTCTGTCAGGTCTCCCTGTACAGGGTGCTTAGCTGACAGACCAGATCCAAATCCGCAGATTGGCTTAGGGGGTCATTCAAGTTTCCTCATCTTTCTATCTGTGGTCTGAATTTAGTCTTAGTCATTTTGCTGTTTAGAATTTTGTGTCTGGCATTCCTCCAGGTGCCTTGAATAATGCTAGAATTCTTCTCTGTGACTTTGAGGGAACAGTACAACTGCTTGTGACTTTGTATGTCTTCCTCTGGAGTGTCCTGCAAGATGCCATGGGGACCTTGTGTTGTAGGCAGGAACATGGTCCTTAGCGAGGCCCTATCTTGCTTGGGGCCGAGTCTGTAGGTAGTAAACTCCAGATGTTTGTAGCTGCAGCCCTGAGAATAGGCATTGGTGTAGCAACACCTTCCCAAGAAAAAAGTAAGATATAAGTGACATTAAAAAAAAACGCAAAAACTAACAGAAGCCAGGTTGATATTAATCTTTTGTTTAAAGTAGAAAAAAATAGTTTTCATGGAAACTGACATTTGAAATAACTTAGGGAAAACTGCTTTCAATTCTTGTATATTTTAGTCATTTTGTCCAGTTGATTATAGATTGTGAAAGTCACATATTTTTCCAAATTGCCATGGTAAAATTGGCCATGTGGATAGGCTTTGCAACTTTTTTCCTTTGTCTTACTAATTTTGAGAGTAGTGTATGTGGATAGATGAAGTCTTTGATTACCATTCAAATTATGCATATAGCTGGTGGATGAGTTATTTTTCAGCTCTATTATTAAATCGTTGCTTCTGTATCACAGCATGAAATTTGCACGAAATCTGTATGATAACCTTGCTCCATAAAATTTATGCTTTATGTAAGTAAAGGCCTTAAGTGATAACAGTAGTTTTCACTGAGTAAAATATTTTACCATTTATGACTTGTAATTTAAGAGTTTTTAAAAGGGAAATTAAAAGCCTTCTCACATGCTTCAGTATAGTTTAGTACGTGTATGTGTATATGTGGAAGGTGAAGTGCTGTGTGTGTGTATAGGAGTAGGTGAAATAACATTGGGTATTAATTGGTAATTATTGAATTTGAGTGATGAGCATACATTCATTACATCATTCTTTCTACTTTGTGATTGTTTTTAAATTTCCAAAATAAAAAGATAAAAAAAGTCTCCCCAAAAGTAATGAGGAAAAGTGATAAGGTCTTAGACTTTTATTTGATAGCACGGACTAGGAGTTAATGAAAGGCATGTCGCAATTTCCAGTACCTTCTGAGCAGCTTTTTCAGTGCTGCTGAAATACTGCCCTGAATTTCTTCAGGAGAGGGAATATTCTTTTATCCTATTATTGCCCAAGTTTACTGATGGCAGAGATATTCCAGTGTGACCACTCACGTTATGAAAATAAAACCTTTTGTTTATGGGACGCTTACTTTTGCTATTTAGAACTGAGCATGAATTCTGATACCAATTGGGTGCCTTCTTGTGCTTCTTTAGATTCTGATTTCTGTTTTAAAAAAATGAAGTTTTTATTTAGTCCCTATTCTTTTAGATTCCAAAAGTTTCTCTGTCTGTTCCTTCCCCCACAGGATGAGGAAAGATTTCTTATTTCTAAAGGTATTTGTGTTTGACCTGAGCCTTTTGCTACTTTGTCTAGAATTTGTCTCCAAGGTCTGTATGTTTATCCCCCAAAGAGAAGATAGAATACATTTCAGGGGTTTGAAAGTGCGAATTGGTATGAAAGTCTTTAAAGCATAAGAAGTAATCTTATTTGTTCCAATTTAGAAATTCTGTAAATGACTTTAATCATAATAAAATATGGAAGAGAAACATGATTGAATTTATAATATAATTCTGTACAAAGTAAACATGAGAAATGAAGCTATTTGCTGAAAAATGAAGCAGCTTCCACCTCATAACATTTTGGGGCCTTATTTGATAGCAAAGCTTATATTTGAGAAGACCCTGGATGATGTTTTTCAATTTTGGTTTTGTATGCTGCTGCCTTAAAGCAAATCTTACATTTATTGTTGTGTTATTTGTGATCAGAACTCTGGTACTTCAATGACATTAAGATGATTCTGTCTTTATTAGGCAGGGAGATGATACTTAGATCCACCCTAGCAATATCCTTAATGTACTTCCTGCCTTTACTGATGTACTCCTGTGTGTTATCAAGATGTGAAAATATTAAACTCCAGAATTCAGATAAATCTTATAGTAGACATCAAGCTTCTAGAGTATTAAATGAATTTAAAAAGAATTTCATAAGCAGGGGAAAGAAAGTTCAGTTGTCTTCAAGGGTTTTCTTAACTTCTGGAATATGGGGAAATGTTTTAGTATTTTGAAGATTATTATTACCTTTTAAAATTTGAGTTGAGAAACACTACATAGGCTTTTCATTCTTTTTCATCAGTGTCAAAGTTTATTGCCAAACTCTTTTTAATTCCCACTGTGACATTAGGCCATCATAAATTATCATCATGTTATCAAGAACATTTATTCAGGGTCTGCTTTGTAGGGCACTGTGTAGAAATAGGCATAAGACATAGTTCCTGCTCTTCAGTAATTTATGATTGCTGCAGTGGTTGAGAGTCCGCCTGCTGATGCAGGGGACACGGGTTTGTGCCCGGGTCTGGGAGGATCCCACGTGCCGCGGAGCGGCTGGGCCCGTGAGCCACGGCCGCTGGGCCTGCGCGTCCAGAGCCTTCTTTTTTTTGAGGTATAGTTGATATACAATATTCTATAAGGTTCTGTTGTACAACATAGTGATTCACAGTTTTTTTAAAGTTATTCTTCATTTATATTTATTATAAAATATTGGCTAAGGGCATCTCTTTTTTTTTTTTTTTTGGTGGTACGCGGGTCCACGGGTGGTACCCGTGTCCCCTGCATCGACAGGCAGACTCTCAACCACTGCGCCACCGGGGAAGCCCAAGGCATCTCTTTTAATTACTTCATTCAGTGAACGTTTCCTGGGTGCCCTCTATGTGCCAGCCCTACTAGGCACTGGGATACAGTGGTAAACCAGACAGACAAGGCCCCACGCTCTTGGCGCTTACATTCTAGGATCTTAAATACTTAGCATGCTGAACGATGTAATTGTTCAGAACTTTACAAGGGAGGTATTACTTTGTTCTGGTATGGTTAGGAAAGGCTGATTGAGGGGGTAGGGCATGAGCTGGACAGCTGGACAGGAAGTAAATGTCCCTTTCCCAGTGTGTATTATGTGGAACCTGCTGTAAAGGATTTTGTGGCCAAATAAACGTGGAAAACATAGCACACCCTGGGATTGCAGAGAAGTGATCCCAAGAGCTAGAGAAATTAGGTGAGGTTTGTAGAGGAGAGAGGAAGTGGAATTCGCGCTGTTCTTCAGTGGGTACAATTTTAAGAGTGAGGTTGGAGTGGAAGGTGAGTGAATGTGTGAACTTGAGAAACATGGGACATGCTGGGGGAGTACTAGTCAAAATGTACCTAGCCCTGTCCCCCGTCCTCTCCTCACTGGAGCTGTCATTTATCTTGGCCCGACCTTTTCAACTCTTCTTTCCTTTCAGTATTTTAACACATTTAAGTTTCCTCTTTAATGAAAATACTAGCAACAGCAAATGGAAACTCTGTCTTTTCATTTCACCTCTCCCTCCTCACAGCCAAACCTCACAGAAGAGTCATCTGAACTCATTAGTTCCATGTCCTCCCTGCCCATTAGTGCCTCACCTTATTTCTCTTTGGTTGTTATTCCTGGTGCTTCACTAAAACAGCTCTCACCAAGCTCCCTGTGACATCCATACTGCCAAGTCAAATGAACACTTAATTCTTTATTTCACCTCTCTTAGCAGCATACGACTTTATTGCCCACCACCTTCTTGAAACCTTGATTTCCTTGACATCATGCTCTCCCAAGTTTTCTGTATCCTTCTGAGGAGACCATTCCTTTCTGTCTTTGCAGTTTTGGTTTTCTTCTCCCTGGCTGTTGAACTCTGAGGCTCTTCAAGTCTCAGTCCTAGGCTACTTCTCTTTTTATTCCATACTGTCTCCCTAGGTCAGTCTCCTCTGTGTTTACGACTTGAATTACTATTTGTTCTCTGGTGACTCTCAAATTTGACCTCAGCTCAGACATTGTCAGAGCACTAGAACATGACAGAGAGACTGTCACATATTTGAGAGTATAGAGTGAAAATAATGGGTCTGATTGATGTGGCAGAAGGGTAAAGGTGATAACATTTCAGTGAGTTTCATTATTTCAGTTTCTTAAATTCAGAATTTCATTTTTCTTTTGGAAATGATCATTTCACAAACTGTATTGACCTATTATTTAGCAGGCACTTTGCTAGGCTTTGGCATTGCAGAAGGGAATAAAATATTTCATAATCTAAGTCTTTCTCTCTTTTTTTTTTTTTGGCCGCGCCGTGCGGCATGCAGGATCTCAGTTCCCTGACCAGGATCCTAACCACTGGACCACCAGGGAAGTCCCTTTTTTTGTTTTTTGTGCTAAGTTTCTTAATTACATTTTCTAGTATAATGGTTTTTAAACTTAGACTAAAACTATATAAACCTATATTCTACTAAGAGTTATAATACTTTACAAGTTAGAGAAGCATTTGGGAGCTAGAGTTTAAGATGATATGGCATCAACCTTGTTATAATACATAAGATGGCCCCTTTTCTTTATCAGTAACCCTTGATTGATGCCAGCAGTCCCAGAATTAGCCTTGAGGGTCTAAAACTCAAATTTAACTCCCTAGAGATTTTCACAAAGATCCTAAAATGATAGGTTGTAGGTAGATGGTGTCCAGCCAATGTCTTTCATTAAAATGAAATAACTATATATAAGTCCCTCCCACCTGTCCACTTTACTACTTAAGGATAAAACGGAGAACTCAGATTCTAAAGGATAAAACGGAGAACTCAGATTCTAATTACTCTTTTTGGTCTTCTGAGAAGAGCTCTAATATTCAACATGTCGAGTAAAAATTTCTTAAATTACCATTCAGCTATGTCAATGGCCAGGTCCTAGAAATGAAAAAAGAGTAACAGTTTATTCATTTTTTTCTTTATGGATGACGCTTTTGGTGTCATAGAGTCTAAGAGTTAATTTGGAGTTAATGTTTTTACAAGATGTGAGGTTTAGGTCAAGGTTTATTTTTTTGTCTACTGATGTCCAGTTACTCCAGTCATTTGTTGAAAAGGCTGTCTTTCCTCCCTTGACTTGCTTTTGCATCTCTGTCATAAATCAGTTGGGCATATTTGAATGGGTCTATTTCTGGGTTCTCTATGTTGTTCCATTGGTCTATGTGTCCCTTATCACATAGTCTTGATTTCTGTAGCTTTAGAGCTTAAAATTGGGCAGTGTATTCCTCCACTTTATTCTTTTTTTCTCATTATTTTGGTTATTCTAGTTCTTTTGCATTTCCGTATAAATTTTAAGATAAGCTTGTCTATATCTATGAGAAATCATGGGATTCTGATAGGAATTGTGTTGAATTTAAAAATCAGTTTGGGTAGAATTGACATCTGTACTGTGTCATAATCGGTTAGTGTTGATATCTTACTACTTCAGGAGAAATGTAGGAAGTTTACCACCATTTAGGCCCCTTTATCCTCCCTGCTTTCTAATTAGTTGTCTTAAATATCTCCTTTACGTACATTGAGAACCACATCAGACAATATACTTTTGATTTTAACCATCTAACATAGTTTTAAAAACTCAAGAGGAAAAAGTCTCTTTCATTTACCTGTAAAGTTACCCACCAACATTAGTTTACTTTTTACTTCTGGGCTTCCCTGGTGGCGCAGTGGTTAAGAATCCGCCTGCCAATGCAGGGGACACGGATTCGAGCCCTGGCCCAGGCAGATCCCACATGCCGCGGAGCAGCTAAGTCTGTGCGCCACAACTACGGAAGCCCGTGCGCCGCGCTCCGCAATAAGAGAAGCCACTGCAATGAGAAGCCCGCGCACCGCAACGAAGACCCAACGCAGCCAAAAATAAATAAATAAAATAAAATAAAATAAAATAAAATAAATTTATTTAAAAAATTATGTACTTGTCATTTTTATGACCCCAAATTACTTTGCACCACATTTTGCTATTTTTTTCTGATTTCCAGTTATGATGGCTCTCTTCCTCATGTGTTTTGTAAGCATTTATCAGGCTTTTGCCTGTGGGAATATTCTGAAGAGGATTTTTTTGGTTCACCCAGCACCCTGGGACACTACAACTTAAGGTCACTTTAAGTTAGTGTCTGTGCTTGGGGTTAGTGTGACTGCACTGCGTGAGTGCAGGCCCATCCTTATGAATCTTCTGGGGGAGCTCTCCTTTGCCCCCAGTTGGAGCCCAGGTCAAAACATATATTTCTTGATTGTTTTTCTTTATCAGTAGGTGTATTTTTTCCAGCTTACCTTTTCACTGAGTTGTTGAAGACCTCAGGGGTCTTGATTTTTTGCAGTGGGGCTAATCTCTACTTGTCTACATTTCATATGGTGAAGGCTTTATCTTTTATTCCCCCTGCAGCTTTAAACTACAAGCCTCTTGGTACTGAAACCAGGATGTGCTCCGAGGGTCTGTGTAGCCTCAGCTTCTACGTATTCTGGTTTCTAGCTCTCACTTGAATTTAACTCCTGGGGATCTTCTTTTCTCTCTTGAGAGCTCAACAGTGCTCTCAAGTTGGTAATATTTTGTTCAGCAGTTGTAGTAATTTGATATCAGAAGGTTTTTCAGAATATTGACTCCACTCTGTTACCGGAAATCAGAGTTTCTGACACATCATTCCATAGATCATAGATTGTTACGTTAGGGACCCACTCCTGGTTCTTTCAGAACTAGTTGCCTGGGACAAAAGTTGCGTGCCATCTCACAGGGGGCTGTGGATGTGACCCTTGTCCTTAAAAGGAAGGAGTACGGGCATCTTTAGCACTACTGTCATGTCTGCCAAGGAAGTAGAGAGTCTCAAGAGGAGGCAGAGTGTTCAACTGTGTGTCAAGTGCTATAGCAAGGTCAAGTGAGATCAAGACTGAAAACTGACAGTGGGATTTCACAATCAGAGATCTTTGCCAGAGCATTCTCCAGGGAATGAAGGGGGAAGAAGCCTATTGTGTTTTTTAATCTCTGGGAGGATTGTCCTTAGTCCAGGCAATTCCTGTTTTTCTCAGACAGAATGACTTCTTGTTTATCAGTATGTGGCTGTTTATTTTATATTCTCTCATTTTAATTCTCTCTGGGTTTCAGCCCTGCCTTAGGTAGATTGGTTCTGTTTGTCATAGAAACTGGACACAGCCATAGAGTGTAGGGCCTATCTAGTGTGTACCTGTCCTGAAAGCTTTCCTTTATATCTCTTCAAATGAGGTAATCAGGAGACAGAATGAAGAGGTGAGAGCTGAACTGGAGTATTAAAGTAAGAGGAAGAAGATATGAGGTATTGCCATTTTTTGCATGAAGTTTCTGTTATGTGGAATTTCTAAAATTATTATGAAAAATTTCAAACATAAAAACTAGTAAGAGGGCTTCCCTGGTGGCGCAGTGCTTGAGAGTCCGCCTGCCGATGCAGGAGACGCGGG
>NW_006789568.1:1136942-1157370 GCF_000442215.2 Lipotes vexillifer
AAAAAAAAAAAAAAAAAAAAACTAGTAAGAGTAGTTCATCAACCTTCATTTACCAAATTCAAGAGTTTTTGCACATTTGCCACATTCATCCATTTTTTATTTCTCTTTCCTTTGCTGAAATATTTTAAAGAAATCCCTGACATCATTTATTGTACATATACATACGAATACATATGCAGTATGGAGATTGTCATACAGAGTCACAATGCCATTTTCACACCGGATACAAAATTGACAATTCTTTGGTATCATCTACTATATTGGGAGTATTAATGAGGTCCCTTTTTAAAAGTTCTCTGAACATTCTGAGATTGTTTCTGCTTTGTTGTCTTTGCACTTGTCATTCTCTCTGCCAAGAAGGCCATACCCTGAGACCTTCACATGGACTTTTTGTCATTCAGATTTTAGCTCTGAATTATCTCTTCAGTAGAGGCTTTTCCTAATCACCAAAGCTAAAGTAGTGTCCTCTTTCCCCATCCCATTTGTCACTATCTCATCTCTCTGTTTCACTGCCTTATTGTCTGTTTACTTGTTTATTGTCATCTCTGCCCCCTAGATTGTAAGTACCATGAGAGGAGAGACCTTGTCGGTCATGTTGTGTTTATTGCTCTGTGCCCAGGGCCTGAAGAGGTCCTAGGATATAGTAATGAAGTACATGTTTAGAAACAAGTCAGCTATTAAGGAGATTAATACAAAAAGATTCCAAAATTTTCTTAGTATTTTATAACCATTATCTCTTCCTACAGCTGATTCTCATTCCAGAGCTTTTCTTCTCTCAAGAGCTTTAACCAACAGCTGTGTTTGCAAAAAGTGCTGGGTTGTTGTCCCTCTCAGGACATTTAATCTTTTAAATCCTCAAAATATTTTGTAAAATATAAGTGAGTAAAATCACTTCTGACCTGTTGAGAGGCAGTGTTTTTATTGACATAACTCTCATTTGAGATCACTTTATTTGAGCTTGCAGCTAATAAATCTCTTGACCGATATGAAACTGGATGGAATGATCTTGTAGACCACATAACGTATAACTGATTATTTGAACTTCTTTTATTCAGTATATCATTTGTATGATGTTAGGGAGTGTTTTTTTTTTTTTTTTTTTTTTTTTTTTCGTTATGCGGGCCTCTCACTGTTGTGGCCTCTCCCATCTGTGGAGCACAGGCTCCGGACGCGCAGGCTCAGCGGCCATGGCCCACGGGCCCAGCCGCTCCGCGGCACGTGGGATCCTCCCGAAACGGGGCACGAACCCGCGTCTCCTGCATCGGCAGGCGGACTCCCAAGCACTGCGCCACCAGGGAAGCCCAGGGAGTGTTTTTTAATTGATATATTGTTAGCTGTTGGCAATGTTCTTTAGCATGAGAAACATATAACTCAAAAAACAGATACGATTTTATAATTAAAAACTTGGATTCTTTTTGAAAATGTGTAGTTTCACACCAACAGAAAGATGCAAGAATAGTACAGAAAATTACTCTATGCTCTTTGCCAGATTCCCCAGAATCAACATTTTACCACATTAATAGCCCTCCTCTCTTGCCCTCCTTTTTTTGAGCTGTTTGAGAGTAAGTTGCAGACGCTCAAAATGAAGCCATTCTCTTTTTTAACCATTGTGCAAGGATCAAAATCAGGAAATTAACATTGATATAATGGCATTAGCTAATCTATAGATCTTATTCACACGTCTTCAAGTTTCCCAATCATGCTGTTTATATGAAGAAAATCCTGGATCACAAGTTGCATAGAATTGTCATGTGTCTTTAGTTTCCTTTAACCTGGAAATTTTTCCTTTTATAGTTTAACATATTTGAAGATTATAGGCCAGTTATTTTGTAGTAGGTCCCTCAGTTGGGGTTTAATTGATGTTTCACAAGTGACATGTTTTTCTTAACGTATCATATCAGGAGGCATATGATATTGATTTGTCCCGTTATAGGTGTTTACTTCGATCATTTGGTTAAGGTGGTCTGCCAGATTTCTCCATCATCAATATATGCTTTTCCTCTTTGTTTTTTTTTTTTTTTTTGGTATTCTGTGGTACGCGGGCCTCTCACTGTTGTGGCCTCTCCCGTTGCGGAGCACAGGCTCCGGCGTGCAGGCTCAGCGGCCATGGCCCACGGGCCCAGCCGCTCCGTGGCATGTGGGATCTTCCCGGACCAGGGCACGAACCCGTGTCCCCTGCATCGGCAGGCGGACTCTCAACCACTGTGCCACCAGGGAAACCCGTAGACTATTCTTTTTTTAACATCTTTATTGGAGTATAATTGCTTTACAATGGTGTGTTAGTTTCTGCTTTATAACAAAGTGAATCAGCTATACATATACATATATCCCCATATCTCCTCCCTCTTACATCTCCCTCCCACCCTCCCTATCCCACCCCTCTAGGTGGTCACAAAGCACCGAGCTGATCTCCCTGTGCTGTGTGGCTGCTTCCCACTAGCTAGCTATATTACATCTGGTAGTGTATATATGTCCATGCCACTCTCTCACTTCGTCCCAGCTTACCCTTTCCCCTCCCCGCGTCCTCAAGTCCATTCTCTATGTCTGTGTCTTTATTCCTGTCCTGCCCCTAGTTTTTTCAGAACCATATATATATATATATATATATATTTTAGATTCCATATATATGTGTTAGCATACGGTATTTGTTTTTCTCTTTTTGACTTACTTCACTCTGTGTGACAGACTCTAGGTCCATCCACCTCACTACAAATAACTCAATTTCGTTTCTTTTTATGGCTGAGTAATATTCCATTGTATGTATGTGCCACATCTTCTTTATCTATTCATCTGTCAGTGGACACTTAGGTTGCTTCCGTGTCCTGGCTATTGTAAATAGAGCTGCAATGCACATTGTGGTACATGACTCTTCTTGAATTATGGTTTTCTCAGGGTATATGTCCAGTAGTGGGATTGCTGGGTCATATGGTAGTTCTATTTTTAGTTTTTTAAGGAACCTCCATACTGTTCTCCATAGTGACTGTGTCAGTTTACGTTCCCACCAACAGTGCAAGAGGGTTCCATTTTCTCCACACCTTCTCCAGCATTTATTGTTTGTAGATTTTTTGATGATGGCCATTCTGACTGGTGTGAGGTGATACCTCATTGTAGTTTTGATTTGCATTTCTCTAATGATTAGTGATGTTGAGTAGGAGACTCTTTAATGGGCTCCTGTGAACTTTTGACATGTCCCCATCATTTTTTGAGTGTTTCCTTACTTTCTGGAACAACAAGATATTCTAGGCCAGGGCTTGGTAAACTTTTTCTGTAAGTGGCCAGATAGTAAATATTTTTGGCTTAGTGGGCTGTATGGTCTCTGTTGAAACTACTTAACTCCACCCTTACAGCAGGAAAGCAGCCATAGACAATTTATACATGAATGAGCATGGCTGTGTTCCAGTAAAACTTTATTTACAAAGACAGGTGGCTAATTGGATTTGGTTATGGGCTGTAGTTTGCCAACTCCTTTTCTAGGCTCACATCGTACTTTCCCTTCTGCAGTCTCAGAATTGGCTGTTTTTCTAAGGCGCCTTGGTTCCTTCTAACTGTGAATGGTATTTAGACACTGAGACCTGGACCCTTGATATGCTCATTGCTACTGGGGTATCATTGATTCTAGGCCCTTTTAGAAGGCAGCTAGGTAATATACGAATATATACATACATAGTTGTATGCATTTGTGTGTGTGTATGCATACAGACACATCTATATTTCTGTATTATAAACCATTGAGTTTTAGTGATAGATCGAATTTCATATCTATACTACAGGGTTTGTTCTAGCCTTTCTACTTCCTATATTTCTTTCTCCAACATTGATACATCTGACTCCTGTTATCCATAGTAGTACCAATAAGTAAACAAATATTTACTTATTTGTTTAATCCTAGAATACACAGAAAGTAGTTTTAAATTTGCTAACTTATACCTCTGTGAAAAACTAATCTATTAATTAGAATTTAATTCTTATTTACACTTCTTTTTTGTCTTTAGCCTTAGGGTTGAGTTAAATAATGTGCTCAGAAGTTACTTGGGTTAGTTTTTTTCCCTCCATCCCTTTAGTATGTTGTATTTTTCATTTTAAATATAGTTAGGGTCACTTGTTTTTATTTGCACTGCATTTCAGGCTATTTCCCCCATTTTTATTTTATTTTATGTCGCTTTTTTTTGAGTATGTGAAACATGAGTATGATTTCAAAAGTCAAAACATACAAAAAGGCATATGCAGTGAAATGTTACTCCACATCCGTTTCTTTCTTTCTTTTTTTTTTTTTTTCCGTACGTGGGCCTCTCACTGTTGTGGCCTCTCCCGTTGCGGAGCACAGGCTCCGGACGCGCAGGCTCAGCGGCCATGGCTCACGGGCCCAGGCGCTCCGCGGCATGTGGGATCTTCCCGGACCGGGGCACGAACCCGTGTCCCCTGCATCGGCAGGCGGACTCTCAACTACTGCGCCACCAGGGAAGCCCACATCCGTTTCTTTTACCAAGTTTTCACTTTTCTCCTTTTCACCCTGTTCCTACCTACCCCCTGTAGTTATATAGTGTCACTAGTTCTCATTTACTATTTTGTGTGTCTTTTTGCACAAATGAGCATATGTTTGTGTGTAATTCTTGTTTTTTTCTTCTTTTTTATAAAAGGAAGCATACTATGCATCATCTCTCCTATAATTAATTCTCAGACTCATGAGTTGGTCAAAGTAGAACACTTCTCTGTGGTGAAATGAGTGGTTTCAGCTAAATCTGCAGGGGTGAGTGGGGACTTCATCAGGTTATGGTCAAGTTGAGCCAAGAACAGGAAGCAGACTGGAGTCACCCAAACTTTCTGCTTTGGGTTAAAAAGACAGTAATGACTTTGGTAGCAGGGATCTTGGTGATTTTATCTCTCGAGACTGCTCTAATCTAGAGTGTCGTCCTCCAGTCTAGCAGTTGCCCTCTATGCCTGGTGCAGTTGTGATCCTGGAGTCTCCTTTCTCTGTCATCTTGGAAATTACCTTTGTACTTCTTTTGTGCTGTGTTTCTTCCTCATTGTATCCCATATCATGCTTTTTCTTAGTTTACTTTGTCATTTTGGTGGAGCACATCTTTTTGTAGCCTCATAAGAAAAAATATGTGAACTTTTTTTAGATCTGTACTTCTGAAAATGTCTTTTATTCTACCCCCCATGCTTGATTTTTAGTTTGGCTGCATATAGAATTCTAGGTTAGAAATAATTTTCCTTAACTTTTTTTACTACTTTATTGAGGTGTAATTTATGTACATTAAATATTTCCAATACTTAACATTTTTTCTGAGGATCTAGTTTTTTTTTCTGGTATCATTTCCCTTTAGCCTGAAGAAATTCCTTTGGTGTTTCTTGTAGTTTCTTGTTTTGCTGGTGATGGATTTTCTTGATTCCCCTTTACCTGAAAAATGTCTTTATTTTGCCTTCATTCCTGAAAGGTATTTTTGCTGGATATAGAATTCAGGTTGATAGTTTTTCCTTTCAGTCCTTTAAAGAAGTTGTCCTGCTGTCCTCTGGCTATCATGAAAGAAGATGATAAGATGTTTTAGGAGTGCTGACAGTGTTCCGCTGTCTTCTGGGTGCCTTGAAAGAAGATGATAAGAAATAAGAGGGAATTCTCTGGTGGTCCAGTGGTTGGGACTCTGCGTTCTCACTGCTGAGGGCCTGGGTTCAATTCCTGGTCGGGGAGCTAGGATCCCACAAAGAGGGCGGTGCAGCCAAAACAAAAAAAGATAAGAAATCTGCTGCCATTTGAATATATTCCCTTCTGTGTAGTGCACCATTTTCCTTTGGCTGCTTTAGATTTTGTCTGTATCTTTGGTTTCTAGCAGTTTGGTTATGATGAATCTATATGTAGTTTTCTTTGAATTTTTCCTTTTTGGGGTTCATTGAGCTTCTTGAATCTATATATTTATATCTTTTACACAAAATCTGGAATGTCTTTGTCAATATTTACTCTACTTTTTTGGATTCATTCTCTCTTTATCTTTTGGGACTCCAAGAACCTATGTTTGGTCTTTTGGTATTGTCCCTTAAGACCATAAGGTTCTGTTCATCTCTTTGTTGAGTCTTTCTTCTGTTTTTCAGATTGTAAAATATGTATTGATAAGTTTAAGCTCATTAACTTTTTACCCTTTATCTCTATTTTGCTCATCCACTGAATTTTTAGTTTCAGATATTGTATTTTTCAGTTTTAAAATTTCCATTTTTAAGGTAAAATTTTATTTCTCTGTTGAGATTTCTTATCATTTCATTCATTCACATGTCTTTTCCTTTACCTCAAAGAGCATAGTATTCATGGCTGGTTTAAAGTCCTTGTCTGATGTTTCTAACTTCTGAGTCATTTTGAAATTGGCATATGTTAATCTTTTTCACTTCAGAATGGGGCACATTTTCTGGGTTTCTTGTATTTGAAATAATTTTTGATTGTGTCTTGGATGTAGTTAATAGCATCTTTTGTAATTCTGAATTCTTGTAAATTCTGCTGAAGAACGTTGATGTTTTTGATTTCATTGGCCTTTAGTCTCAGACCTCATTAGGTTCAGACTGTAAGTCTTGTATTCTGTAGGTTCAAGTCTCAGTTCACTTGTTTAAGCCTATATAACGCTGCGTTGAGTCTGTCCTACACACATACACAGTTGGAGGGTCAGCCTGAGACTTGTACAATGTTTATAAGAATTAGGGGAGTCCCTTCTTCAGCTCTCTCTTCTGGATTGTCACTGGCAGCCAACTGTGGTTGCCCAGGCTCCTTTCCCTTTCTTCTGGCCAGGCAGCCTGTGGGATTTCTCTTGAAGTTTTAGCTGCCTGTACTGCACCACTCCTGTGACTGCAGCCTGCCTGTCAGGCGAAACTGCCCCTGTTCCAACCCCCACCCCCCAAAAAAACCCCCACAAAAAACAAACACATGAAACTCACTTCAGTGCCAGTCACGTCCCTAAACTTCTGCTCCTCCTAATAGCGTCTTTTGTTTACTCTTCAGAATCTCCAGGTAGTGTTTTTCCTCAGAATTTATAGTTGTTAACCTAATTTGTTTCTTATTTATTTATTTAATTTTTATTAGTAAAATTTAAAAAATTGAAGTATAGTTGATTTACAATATTAGTTGTAGGTGTATAGCATAGTGATTCAATATTTTATAGATTATACTCCATTTAAAGCTATTACAAAATAGTGGCTATATTTCCCTGTGTTGTATAATATATCCTTGTTGCTTATTTATTTTATACATAGCAGTCTGTGTCTCTTAATCCCATACCTCTATCTTGCCCTGCCCCCCTTCCTTCTCCCATGGTAACCACTAGTTTGTTCTCTATGTTTGTGAGTCTGTTTCTGTTTTGTTATGTACATTTGTTTGTGTTATTTTTTGGATTCCACATGTAAACGACATCATACAGTATTTGTCTTTCTCTGACTCATTTCACTAAGCATACCCTGTAGGTCCATCTGCGTTGTTGCAAATGGCAGAATTTCATTCTTTTTTTATGACTGAGTAGTATTCCATTGTATGTATACACCACATCTTCTTTATCTGTTCATCAGCTGAGGGACACATAGGTTGCTACCATGTCTTGGCTATTGCAAATAATGCTGCTATGAACATTGGGGTGCATGTATCTTTTCAAATTAGTGTTTTCATTTTTTTAGAATATATACCCAGGAATGGAATTCCTGGATCATATGATAATGCTATTTTTAGTTTTTTGAGAAACCTCCATACTGTTTTCCACAGTGGCTGCACCAGTTTACATTCCCAGCAGTGTTTGAGGGTTCCCTTTTTTCCACATCCTTGCCAACATTTGTTCTTTGTGTTCTTTTTGATGATTGCCATTCTGACAGGGGTGAAGTGGTATCTCACTGTGGTTTTGATTTACATTTCCCTGCTGATTAGCGATGTTGAACATCTTTTCATGTACCTGTTGGCCATCTGCATGTCCTTTTTGTAAAAATGTCTATTCAGGTTTTATGCCCATTTTTATTTTTATTTATTATTTTTTGCGGTACACGGGCCTCTCACTGTTGTGGCCTCTCCCGTTGCGGAGCACAGGCTCCGGACTCGTAGGCTCAGCAGCCATGGCTCACAGGCCTAGCCGCTCCGCGGCATGTGGGATCTTCCCAGACCGGGGCACAAACCTGTGTCCCCTGCATCGGCATGTGGACTCTCAACCACTGTGCCACCAGGGAAGCCCTTATGCCCATTTTTAAGTTGGGTTGTTTGCTTTTTTGATGTTGAGTTGTATGAATTGTTTGTATATTTTGGATATTAACCTCTTATCGATCATATCATTTGCAAATATTTTCTCCCATTCAGTAGGTGGTCTTTTTGTTTTGTTGATGATTTCCTTTGTTGTGAAACAGCTTTTAAGTTTAATTAAGTCCCATTTGTTTCTTTTTGCTTTTATTTCCTTTGCCTTAGGGGACAGACCCAAAAAAATATTGCTACAATTTTTGTCAAAGAGTGTTCTGCCTATGTTTTCTTCTAGGAGTTTTCTGTTATCTGGTCTTAAATTCAGGTCTTACATTAATCCATTTTGAGTTTAGTTTTATATATGCTGTTAGAAGCTATTCTAATTTTATTCTTTTACATGTAGCTGTCCAGTTTTCCCAGCACTACTTATTGAAGAGACTTTTTTCTCCATTGTATATATTCTTGCCTCCTTTGTTATAGATTTATTGGCTGTAAGTATGTGGGTTTATTTCTGGGGTTGCTTCTTGGTTCCATTGATCATGTGTCTGTTTTTGTGCCAGTACCATCCTGTTTTGATTACTGTACCTTTGTAATATTGTCTAAAGTCAGGGAGTGAGATTCCTCCAGCTCTGTTCTTCTTTCTCAAGACTGTTTTGGCCAATTTGGGGACTTTCTTGTTTCCATACAAATTTTTAAATTATTTGTTCTAGTTCTGTGTAAAATGCCATTGGTAATTTGATAGGGATTGCATTGAATCTGTCGATTGCCTGGGTACTATGGTCATTTTAACAATATTAATTCTTCCAATCCAAGAACACGGTATATCCTTCCATTTGTTTGTGTCATCTTTGGTATATTTCATCAGCGTCTTATAGTTTTCAGAGTACAGATCTTTTGCCTTGTTTGGTATGTTTATTCCTAGGTATTTTATTCTTTTTGATGCAATTTTAAATGGTTTTTTTTTTTCTGCTTTCTCTTTCTGATAGTTCATTATTAGTGTATAGAAAAGCAACAGATTTCTGTATATTAAGCTTGTATCCTGCAACTTGACTGAATTCATTTATTAGTTCCAGTAGCTTTTTGGTGGAGACTTGGGTTTTCTATGGAGTTATCATGTCATCTGAAAATAGTGACAGTGTTACTTCTTTGCTTGTAATTTGAGTGCCTTTTATTTCTGTTGATTGCTCTGGCTAGGACTTCCAATACTATGTTGAATAGAAGTGGTGAGAGTGGGCATCCTTGTCTTGTTCCTAAATTTTGTGGGAAGGCTTTCAGCTTTTCACCATTGCATATGATGTTGCCTGTGTGTTTGTTGTAAATGGCTTCTATTATATTGAGAGATGCTCTCTCTATACTCACTTTGGTGAGAGTTTCTGTCATGGATGGATGTTGAATTTTGTCAAATGCTCTTTCTGTGTCTATTGAGATGATCATGTGATTTTTTCCCCTTCCTTTTGTTGATGTGGTATATCACATTGATTGATTTGTGAATGTTGAACCATCCTTGCTTGCATGCCTGGAATAAATCCCACTTGATCAGGGAGTATGATCCTTTTTATATATTGTTGGATTTAGTTTGCTAATATTTTGATGAGGATTTTTACATCTATATTCATCAAAGATACTGGCCTGCAGTGTTCTTCTTTTTGTATTGTATTTTGTCTGGTTTTAGTATCAGTGTAATGATGGCCTTGTAGAATGAATTTGGGAGTGTTCTGTCCTCTTCAGTTTTTTGGAATAGTTTGACACGGATAGGTATTTCCTCTTCTTTATATGTTTGGTAGTATTACCCCGTGAAGCCATCCGGTCCTGGACTTACGTTTATTGGGAGCTTTTTTTTTTAAATTACAAATTCAATTTCACTACGAGTGATCAGTCTTTTCAGATTGTTTCTTCCTGATTCAGTCTCGGCATGTTGTATGTTCCTAGAAATTTGTCCATTTTTTCTTGTTTGTCCAGTTTGTTGGCACATAACTGTAGAATTCTCATATGATTTTTTGTATCTCTATGGTATTGGTTGTTATTTCTCCTCTTTTGTTTCTTATTTTATTTGGGTTCTCTCTTCTTGATTAGCCTGGCTAAAGGTTTATCAATTTTGCTTATGTTTTCAGAAAACCAGCTCTTGGTTTCATTGATCTTTTGTGTTGTTATTTTGGTCTCTATTTTATTTATTTCCTCTCTGATCTTTATTGTTTCCTTCCTTCTGCTGACTTTGGTTTTGTTTGTTCTTCTTTTTCTAATTCCTTTAGATGGTAGGTTAGGTTGTTTACTTGAGATTATTCTTGTTTCTTGAGGAAGCCCTGTATTGCTATAAACTTCCCTCTTAGAACTGCTTTTGCTGCATCCTATAGATTTTGGAAAGTTGTGTTTCCATTTTTATTTTTCTCAAGGTATTTTTTGATTTCCTCTTTGATTTCTTCATTGAGCTGGGTTTTTTTTAGTAGCATGTTGTTTAGTCTCCATGTGTTTGTGCTTTTTCCATTTTCCTCTCTATAATTGATTTCTAGTTTCATACTGTTGCGGTCAGAAAAAATACTTGATATAATTCCCATCCTCTTAAATTTGTTGAGACTTGTTTTGTGGTCTTAGCATATGATCTATGCTGGAGAATGTTTCATGTTTTCTTGAAAAGAATGTGTATTCTGCTGGGTTTGAATGGAATGTCCTGTAGATATCTGTTATTCCAACTGGTTTATTATACTGTTTAAAACTACAGTTGCCTTATTGATTTTCTGTCTGGATGATCTGTCCATTGATGTTGGTGGGGAGTTAAAGTCCTCTACTATTATGGTATTATTGTCAGTTTCTCCCTTTGTGTGTGTTAATATTTGCTTTATATATTTAGGTGCTCCTGTATTGGGTGCAGGTATGTTAACAAGTATATATAATATTCTCTTCTTTTATCGATCCCTTTATCATTATATAATGCCTTTCTTTGTCTTTTGTTATAAGACTTTGTTTTAAAGTCTATTTTGTCTGATATGAGTATTGCTCCCCTTGCTTTCTTATTGTTTCCATTTGCATGAAATCCTTTTCTATCACCTCTCTTTCAGTCTGTGTGTGTTTTTAACTCTGATGTGAGTCTCCAGTAAGCAGCATATAGATGGGTCTTGTTTTCTTTTACCCAGTTAGCCACCCTATATCTTTTGATGGGAGCATTTAGTTTATTGACATTCAAAGTAATTATTGATTGGCATGTACTTATTGCAATTTTATTACTTGTTTTCTGATTATATTTGTAGTTCTCTGTTCCTTTCTTTTTCTTTTTATTTCTTCTCTTGTGATTTGATTTTCTTTAGTAGTATGCTTGTGTTCCTTTCTTTCTAGTTTTTGTGTATCTGTTGTAGGCTTTTTGATGTGGTTACCATGGGGTTCATATATGTTGACCTATAACTATACTTACTTGTTTTAAACTGATAGTCATATAAGTTCAAACACATTCTAAAAGGTCTACCATTTTTACTCCTCCCCCATATTTTGTGTTTTTGATGCCATATTTTATATTTTCATGTTTATCCATTAGCTGTTTGTTATAGTTACAGTTGCTTTTAAAATTTTTTGTCTTTTAATCTTTGTACTACTTTAAGTGGTTGATCTCAGCCCTTACCATTAATTTGCCTTTCCTAGTGGGATTTTCCCTTCCTACAGATTCTTAGTTCTTGTTATAGCCTTTTCTTTTTACTTAGTAAAGCCCTTTTAACATTTATTTTAGCGTAGGTTTAGTATTGATGAACTCTTTTAGTTTTTGCTTTTCTGAGAAGTTCTTTATCTCTCCTTCAATTTTAAATGATAATGTTGCTGGGTAGAGTGTCCTAGGTTGCAGGTTTTTCCCTTTCAGCCACTCCCTTTTGCCCTGCAGAGTTTCTGCAGAAAAATCATCTGATAGCCTTGTGGGGGTTCCCTTGTACATGACTCTTTTTCACTTGCTGCCTTTAGGATTCTCTCTTTATCTTAACTTTTGCTATTTTAATTGTGATACATCTCGGTGTGAGTCTGTTTAGGTTCATCTTATTTGGGTCCTTCTGTGCTTACTGTATCTTCTTAAGGTTTGGGAGTTTTTCAGCTGTAATTTCATCAAATACATTTTTGACCCTCTTCTCTCTCATTTCTCCTTCTGGGAGTTCTATAATGTGAACGTTGGTGTGCGTGATGTTATCTCAGAGAGCTCTTAAATTGTTCTCATTATTTTTTTTTTGCGGTACGCAGGCCTCTCACTGTTGTGGCCTCTCCCGTTGCGGAGAACAGGCTCCGGACGCGCAGGCTCAGCGGCCATGGCTCACTGGCCCAGCCGCTCCGCGGCATGTGGGATCCTCCCGGACCGGGGCATGAACCCGTGTCCCATGCGTCGGCAGGTGGACTCTCAACCACTGCGCCACCAGGGAAGCCCCTGTTCTCATTTTTAAAAGTTGTTTTTCTTTTTGCTGTTCTTATTGATTTCCGTTATTCTATCTTCCAGATCACTTCTACATTCTTCTGTTTCACTTAGTCTGCTACTCATTCCTTGTAGTGTGTTTTACCTTTCAATTGTTGTATTCTTCAGTTCTCACTGGTTCTTTTTTATATTTTCTAGCTCCTTGTTAAAAGTCTCACTGTTTGTCTATTCTTTTCCCTAATTCAGCTAGCATCCTTATTACTGATGCTTTGAATTCTTTATCTGGTAAATTGTATATTTCTGTTTCATTTTTTTTTTTTTCAGGGATTTTCTCTTGCTCTTTCAATTGAGACCAGTTCCTCTGTCTTTTCATTTTGCTTAACTTTCTCTGTCTCTATGAATTTAAGTGAACTAGTTACCTATTGCAGTCTTAAAGGGGTGCCCTTATGTGAGAGTGTCCCTGTACAGTGTGTGTGTGCCCAGTGCCTTTAGTGGGAGAACTGGATTTGTTGTGAACAGGAGTCACCATCTTTCTTTGGGGGTGTGCTGGCAGCTGTCACCTTGGTAGGAGGTGGGGCTGGAGATGGAAAGGCTAGGGTGGAGCCAGCTGTGAGGCAGGACTTCCCCTCTGCTCAGTGACCATTACTGCCTTATTGGGGGGTGGGGTTGGATCTCAAGATGATGGAGCAGAAGCCCTGAGGTTCTGGTCTGAGCTGGCTGTGTTCCATTTAAGTGTGTGTCCTCCCCTCTCTCAGCCCTGGCACCCTTGCCTCAGAGGGGGCCAGTGCTAGAGCAAGAGGGGCCTGTGTGGGCTCTCAGCTCATGGTGGGGTGCAGGCCATGGTGAGATGCCTGCTGTCACAGATTGGAACTGCCCCCATGTGCTGCCTGTGTAAGTGCCAGCAACGGCCGCCTCTGCCATGCTGAGACACCACCCTGGTGTCCCACAGCCAAGCTCTCTTCCCACTTGTGGTAGCCCTTGCTCCAGTGTGGAGCTGTGAGGTGAAGTAAGTGTGGCTCTGGTGTACACTCGGCTCAGGCTAGGAAACGTGCCAGTGCAGTTGTGGGAAACTGGGCAGCCACTGGAGCAGTCCTTGTTCTGCTCTCTCCGCCCGGCTTAGGAAGCAAGCCAGCACTTGCACCCTCCTCATGAGTGGAATCCAGGCTTCCCACAGCTCTCCTGTTACTCCTAGTAGCCCTTCAACTAGCCAAGGGAGCTTGCCTTCCCTGGGTTGGACCGAAAACACTCGCTCCCCAGGGTGGATCTGCCTGTGCATTCTTCCTTTTCCTCTGAATCCCCTCCCAGTGGCGCAAGTCCTGACCTGATTGCTTCTCTTCCCTTCCTACTGGATTCCATGTGGATCTTTCTTACAGCCTTGGTTGTACAGGAGTCTTTCTGCCAGTTTCCAGTTAGTTTTCAGTGAGAATTGTTCCTCATGTAGATGTATTTTTGATGTGTTTGTGGGGGGAGGTGAGTTCCACATCTTTCTACTCCACCATCTTGATTGATCCCCCCCCATTTGGTTTTAAGTCATTTTTCCAGCTTCACCGCCAAGCATGGGTTCTTCTGACTTACCATTTTCATCAGGAATTCACATGGTATGATATTGAAAAAATCTTTAGTAAGAGATGAGACCTGGAGGGTAGGTGTATTAGTCAGGGTTTTAGAGGAACAAAATCACTAGGACATGGATATGGAAAGGTATTTATCATGAGGACTGGCTCATGCAGTCATGGAGGCCAAGAAGGCCCACAGTCTGCTCTCTGCAAGCTAGAGACCTAGGAAAGCAGGTGGTGTAATTCAGTGAGTCTGAAGGACTCAGAACCAGGGGGCTGATGATGTACATTCCAGTCAAGGTCTGAAGGTATGAGAACCAGGAGTGCCAAGGGCAGAAGTTCAGTGTCCCAGCTCAAGTAATCAGACTGGAAGGGCCAAATTCTTCCTTTCTCTGCCTTTTTGTTTTACTAGACCCTCAACATACTGTATGATACCCACCCACATTAGGAAGGGTGAACTGCTTTACTGAGTCCACCTATTCAAGTGCTAATTTCATCCAGAAACATTTTCACAGGTAGACTGAAATAATGTTTAGCCAAATATCTGGGCACCCTGTGATCCAATGAAGTTAACACATAAAATTAACCATTACAGGGCTTCCATGGTGGCGCAGTGGTTGAGAGTCCGCCTGCCGATGCAGGGGACATGGGTTTGTGCCCCGGTCCAGGAGGATCCCACATGCGGCGGAGCGGCTGGGCCAGTGAGCCATGGCCGCTGGGCCTGTGCGTCCGGAGCCTGTGCTCTGCAATGGGAGAGGCCACAGCAGTGAGAGGCCCGCGTACCGCCAAAAAAAAAAAAAAAAAAAAAGAAAAGAAAGAAAGAAAAATAAAAAATTAACCATTACATTGGATTAGATTACAGAGTTGCATTGAGGAACCCTTCAGGGTTTTGGAAATGCTGTTCATAAACTATCTTCTGTGTTTTAGGTGAAACATGGATTGAAGAAAAGAACTAAGTCGTTGAGAGACCTGTTAAGAATCTTGTCATCTTTAGGCTACGCTATTGCAACAATCTGAATTCAGACAGTGCTAATCAAGTTGGAAAGGAAGGAATCTGTTTAGGATACACTTTGAAGACAGAATAGATAAAATACGGTAATAGAGTATTATTAATGCAGAGAAAGAAATTAGATGACTGCTGTTTGCTGCCTACCGATGATAATGATGTCATTAATCTGGATGCAGTATGCAGGCAGAAAATCTGGTTTGAGGACAATAATAACTTGAATTAGAAACATGTTGCATTCAAAGCGCTTGCCAATATTATTCAACAGGAAGTTGGAAAGTTAAAGGAGAACTTCAGAGAGAAGGGTTGGAGATGTAGCTTTAAAACTCTTTAACAGAGAAGTGAAATGAGTCTTAATAATAGAACATTGCAAATGTTAGGAACTGAAGAGGTAAGTGAAAGAAGAGGAGTCATCAAGGAAATTTGAGAATTGCAGGGAGAGTTAGAAGAACCAGGAGACAGGCTGTGTCCTGGATGTCACTGGAGAAGAATTTGTAGTCCAAGGGGCTGATCAGTGGCATCCTGTTCTGGGGTGGCCTAGAAGAAAATAACTGAGACTATACCATTGTCCTGGTGATAAGGATTTTCCTCCCTAGGAATACTGAAAGCTTTATTTCATTGTAGGGATGAGGGCAAACGTCATATTCCCAGGGGGATTAAAGAGTATGTCATGGGGAAATAGAGCTTATGAGTCTAGACCACATTTTCAAACTTTGGCAGAGACGGGAATGAGAGAAATAGAATGGTATCTGGTAACTTGAAGCATGCAGAATAAGAGCAGGGCCAGGCCCTTGATTTGGATGTATTCTGTTGGGGAGGCTACTGTGGAGAGAATAATGAGTATGACAAAGTTATAGAGTAGATAGATGAAAATTGGATGAAGAGGGCTTCCCTGGTGGCGCAGTGGGTGAGAGTCCGCCTGCCGATGCAGGGGGCACGGGTTCGGTCCCTGGTCTGGGAGGATCCCACATGCTGTGGAGCGGCTGGGCCCGTGAGCCATGGCCTCTGAGCCTGCACATCCGGAGCCTGTGCTCCGCAATGGGAGAGGCCACAACAGTGAGAGGCCCACGTACCAGAAAAAAAAAAAAAAAATTGGATGAAGAACACACATTGAGGAGGTTGTCAACATGTAGGGACGTTTCTTCCTCTCATACAGGATGAGAGGAGAGGATAGATGAAATCATAGAGAGCTTTTGTCAGAAAGAAGAGTGAGTCCATATAGGGGAGAGTTGGGAATTGAAGGCATTGACTGTAAATGAGAGAGTTAAGGGTTAGGTTGACACTTCCTCTTCCAGCTATAGCATAGAAAATAATTGGAAACCAATCTTCCTTCTGACAACTACTAGAAAAGCTCACTACCACCCTCTCTCCCCCAGCAAAGGAAAAAGAAAAAGAATTGAAGGTATTTGAGAGGTAATAAGAATGAATATCTAGGAGAGAATAAAGGTTTAGGGAGATAAGGCTAGTGTTTGGTGTTGTTTGTCTCCTACAGATGTTTACTAATTTTTGGAGGGATCAGCTGAAAGACGGAAGCTGAAAAACTGAATGGTGAATTTGATAATCTCTTAGGGCCAGAGAGAAAAGGATTCGAATTTAGGCCCTTCCCAGTTTGGGAGTGTGTGGTCCTGGTGAAACAGTCTTATTTGGGATTGGTAGATACACCTACAAGTAAGGGTGACTGCATGTATATAGGCCTTTAAAGGAGTTGTAACTCTACTTTGAATACATTTAAACCCTGAAAAAAGGTTAAGGTAATTTGTTTTATTTGTCTTAGGTGCTTGGCAGAAGCAAATGTAAATCCTGTTTGAAAGATGATAACATTATAGTAGACCTCAAATTATTACTAGAAACATTTTGCAAGTATAATGTCCAGCCCATAATCATAAAAAAGGAAATCAGGCACATGATCAAACAATACAAACAAAATCAAACAGAAGAAACAGAAGGTAATATTAGATCAATAGGGACCTCTGATACTGGAGTTTTTAGAAGCCAAATTTAGTATAGCTATTCTTACCTTGTTCAAAGACATAAAAGATTCACCATTTTCCACAGAGAACTGAATACTTTTGAAAGAATGACATGGAAAATCTAGACTTGAAAGCATAATAACTGAAATTAGGAACTTGATGGGTTCAACAGAAGATTAAATATAGCTGAAGAGAGAATTAATGAAGTGGAGAATTACTGAAGCAATTGAGGGAGACATTAAGACTTCGAGAAGGTCAAAAGTGTGTAATTGGAGTCCCAGACAAGGGGTTGAGAGAGAACAGGGCAGAAGTGATATTGAAGGAAATTTGCTGAAAGCTTTCCATAACTTGAAATGTATCAAGCAATAGATTCTCAAAACCTTACTAAGACCACACAGAATAAAAAGAAATCCATACCTTGGTATATTGTATAAACCTGTAGATAACCAAAGACAAAGAAAAAAATTTCAAAAGCTGTCTAGAGATGGGGAGAGGGAATAAAGTATACTTTCAAAGAACCAACAAGTAGACTAACGGCTAACTTCTCAGCAGACACAGTGGAAGCCAGAAGACGATGGAATGATATCTTCACATTAGAGAAAATAACTGTCAATCTAGAATTTTAAAACCTGTGATAATATCCTACAGAAATAAAGATGAAATACAGATATTTCAGACTTGACAGTTTTTCAGTTGCACTAGCCACTCTTTAAAATGTTTGAAAGACAAATGTGGCTAGTGGCTACCTTATTGGGCAGCACAGATATTGAAAATTCCCATCATTTCAGAAAGGACAGCATTGCTATAGATATTAAGAAAACCATGAGGATATTTTGAAGAACATCCACGCCCTCGCCCTGCAAAAAAAGGGGAACCTCTAGGTGAAATTGACAAATGCTTAAAAAATGCAAATTAACAAAACTGATCTAAAAAGAAATTTAAAAATTGAAACTATTTAAATGTTAATTTGTGTGTGTGTGTGTGTGTGATGTCTGCCTTTAGTATCAGAGGGAATACTATCCCCACAGAATTAATTGGAGAGTATTTCTCCTACTTTTTTAGAAGAGTTTGAAAAGGATTGGTGTTATTTTTTCTTTCTGTTTGGTAGAATTCACCAGTGAAGCTACCTGGGCTTTTTTTATTGGAAGATTGAAAATTACCAGTTTAATTTCTTTGTTTTTTATATGTCTATTTAAATTTTCTATTTCTTCTTAAGTCAGCTTCAGTAATTTGTGTTCTTCTAGGAATTTATCCATTTCACCTAAGTTGTCTAGTTGGCATAAAGTTGTTCACTGATTCCCTTATAATCATTTTCATTTCTATAAAGTTAGTAGACCTGTCCCCTTTTTCATTCCTGTTTTTGTGATCATCCTGTGGAGGTGGAATGGACCCCTTCCCAATTAGTAGGATGTCTATACTGATTGCACTCTGTACATCAAGAGAATCTGAGAGAAAATTTATTACTCACCCAGGAGACTCCTGGGGAGAGAAGGGTGGGTATAAGCATCTCTGGCCTGGCTTGAGCCAGAGGGAAGGAGTGAGTTTGGCCTTTATAATGGTTAGGGGACTGAAGATGCGAAGGTCCCATGTGCAGGGTGGGGATTTGTGAAATGTGAATTTCCCTCTCGTGCCAAAAAAGGTGGGGATGCAGTGGACTTTCTTATTAACCTGTCCAGGTTGGGTCAGAGGGGAAGGGGGAGGTGAGGCTTGAGGTAAATTAGTGGTCACACATCAAAAAATGGAGCCAGACTCTTTATTACAAATTGTAAACTTTGGTTAAAATTTTTTTTGCAATTTTTGATTTTTCTTCAGATTGGATAATCTTGATTGATCTGTTTTTCCATGTTTACTGATTCTTTCTTCTGTTAGCGCAGATCTGCTCTTGAGTTCCTCCAGTGAAATTTTCATTTCAGTTGTTCTATCTTTCAACTTGGAATTTCCATTTGGTTCTTTTAAAATAATTTCAATCTCTTACTGATATTTTTTATTTGATGAATCATTGTCATCATAGTTTCCTTTAAAGATGGTTTCTTTTAGTTCTTTGAACATATTTATAATAGCTGCTTTGAAGTCTTTGTTGCCTGAATCTAAAATCTAGGCTCACTTAGAGATAATTTTTATTGAAACTATCCCCTGCCCCATTGTATGGGTCAAAGTTTTCTGTTTTTTTTTTTTTTTTTTGGCATATCTTATAATTTTTGTTGAAATCTGGATGTTGTTGATAATATATTCTGCATTCTGATTCCTTTTCCTCCAGAGTTGGAGGTGGTTGCCCTGTTTGTTTAGCGGCTTGCATGGGCTAATTCTGTGGAGTCTGTTTCTCTCATGGTGTGTAGCTAGCTGCTCATGTCTCTGCTCAGTTCTTTTTTTCTTGTTTTTATTTTTAAGCATGACTTTCTGATAGTTACCCTTGAGTCAGCATATTTTAGTGGTCAGCTTATGATTAGTCAGAAGTTGTGTTTAAACTCCTTGAAACGATGAGGCCCCCACCCTTTGTCTGTGGTCCTGGTGAGACTTGGGAAATGCATTCAAAATTGAGGCAGTTTACAAGTCTGCCCTGGCTATTGCTTTCTGTATTTGCAAGGCTCACATTCATCCAGGGATGAATAGCTCTCTAGGACCCACTCATTTCTCTCCTGTATGTTTACAGTCTTGAGCATACACACAGCAGGGAAATGTAGATTCTTACAAGACGTACTTTGGTTGTCTCATTCCCTTATTCTCCCTGTTATATTTCTGGTTGGTCTCTTGATCTGTTGCTTGCCCTAACTGGTGTTACAAACCAGACTAGCTGTGATATTGGCCTTCCCTGATTTTTTGCCCCTTAAATCACTATCGTCGTTAAAAATGCCTGTGGGTGTGGAATTCTTCTTGCTGTGCTCCAAATAAATTTAGCTCTCTCTGGCAGTGAGGTTGCCAGTCATTACAGCTTGCCCTTCCCTAGTAGGACTTCCACATCAAGAAACTGGGGGTAGGTGTAGGATGGTGGGAGCCCTAGGCTAAACCACCATACATTTCCACTGTTGTTACTGAGATTCAGTAGATTTTTCTTGAATAAACACTTCTCAATTTGTTGTATGTCTTTGGTTAATATCCAGATCCTTAAATGGTTGGTTTTGATAATTTTGCCCATTTTTATTGTTGGGGATAATATTTGTCAAACTCCTCATTCAACCATTCTGGGTGTTCTTTCCCCTGCCTTCTCTCTCAGTTTCTCTGTCTCATTTTTAAACATTTAAATGTTATTCATACTAAATTTTATTTCAGAATATGTTATGAAGTGGGGATCTATTGGCTATTTTTTTTTTCTTTTTTTTTTTTTTTGCGGTACGTGGGCCT
>NW_006789568.1:1157753-1165077 GCF_000442215.2 Lipotes vexillifer
TGCATCGGCAGGCGGACTCTCAACCACTGCGCCACCAGGGAAGCCCTATTGGCTATTTTTTAAAAAATGGCATTAAGTAGTGTTTTAACATTACTTAACTATTTCATGTGTTTCCCAATTATTTGCAATGTATCTTTTTTATTTTTAAATTTCAGTGAGATTTATTTTAATCCCATCCTCTTTTTTTTCTTTATTCCATTAATTATGTGCTCTTTCACATGTTTTTACCATCTCTTGCTTTCCATTGGCTCCATCTCAGCTTTTGAATAGGCTTAACCTTTTCTTTCTTTAAACCTCTCATGACTTTATCTCCTTGAGTTTCCTTCGCTACCCAGGTTCATTAATTTCTTCTGTTCTTGCTACTCATAAGGCTGAATGAGACTAGGGTAAGGCAAGTGAGATGCCTAGGGCACAAACATTTAAGGAGGCACTTATCTTGGAGTCCTACAAGCATGGGGTTGGCACTTGTGTCACTTAGCTTTCATAAATTTTGTGTCCTAGGTGCCTTGCTTGCCTCACCCTAGTCCTGGCTCTGCTACTCATATTTCTCTCTAGTATATATTTGTTGTAACCTGGTTTTTGTCCCAGGTAGTCTTCATTTATTCAAATTTTTGAGCACCTGCTCTGTACTATACATTGGGTCTCAGGACACCACTTCTTTTACCCAGATGCTTTCTTTGTTTATACTTTCTCAAGTCTAGTGCTTTTCCTACATTACTCCTCATTCCTACTCTTTTGTACCATGTGACACTATTAACCATTACTGCCTGTTCATCCTAATCTTAGCCCAACTCTTCAGAATGTATAGCTATTTCTATGGCAAGACACCCTCTCTAGGAGCCAGTGGGCAGTTGGACAGTGTATCATTGGCCCTCATTCTGGAAGCTGGTGAGGATTAGCTGGTGACTTGTGCTTTTAGTGTGTCAGGGTAGGAGTGTCCAGGATTTCTCCAGGGTTAATGGGCCTTCACAACTACATCACTGGGAAGGGAAGGTTGCTTGCTTGTTTGTCTTCTGCTTAGCATCTTGTATTCTTGGAATCTTTCCATCTGCTTCCAGTGCTTTGATACCCAAAGGCAGACTTTGACTCTCTGCTCAGCTGGTCTGGCTTATTCTTGCTGACTTTGTTTCCTGGTTTTCCATTCTTTGCTGATTTGTTTTTAGCATGGTTTCCCTGAATGACCCTGCTTTGCTTGGTGTTCTCACTGCTTGCTCATGAAAACAAACTCATCCAGTCATTTAAGGAGTGATTATTGAGCACCTGTTCTATCCTAGGTACTGTGGGAGCCAGTGGGATTATAGTGATGATCTCAACCAAACATTCCTTATCGTCCTGAGCTAGACAGAAAAGTTAGGTGTAAATCACACCAACTGAGATACTTGCTGTGAAAAAAGGTTACAAATGCAGCTGACCTAGGACATTTGAATTGAGATCTCTGTACATCCATCTCACTTGACTGGCAGTAACTCCACTTAATTTTGAACTCTTGCCTGCATCAAGACTTGATATGAGGTACCCCATTTTCAATTCTGGCTCTTGTTTTTGGATAGTCTTTCTCCTGCTTGCAGCTTGCTCCAACCCCTTGCCCCACCCAAGGCTGCCATTATTTGTTTTCTTAGTAGTTCGTGCAAACCCTGATCATGAGCCTGTCTTCCTTTGGAAGTCATCGTCTCCCTTGTTTTCTTAGCATCAGGCTCTATTGGTTTTTCCCCCTATATCTTTATTAGCTTCTTTATTATGTTTTCTACTTCTTCTTCCCCTTTGCAAACAAAGTTGTCCTAACCCAGATTTTGTTCTAGGCCCTCTTCTGCATCACCTTACCCCTTTTTGGCAATCTCTTCCATTCTAGAAAACGTTGGGTTACCGTCTTTATGCAAATGGCTGGCTAATTCATCTCTCTAAGTTATGCTCCAGTTTTCAAGTTCTTGATGTAGAAGTATGTATTTCCACGTGTAGAGGTGTGTGTATAGAGGTATGTATCGCTGTGTATATAATACCCCAAGCAGAATTCATCATCTTCTCTAACTTAGTGATGTTATCATCTCCCAGTCTCCTTACTTGAAATCTCACACAGTTGCCACCTCCTTGCTCTTCTTCAGAAATGCCTGGTTGCCAAGTGGTGCCAGTTTTCCTATGTAATACCATGTTAATGGTCTGTTCGTTTCAGTGTCTGCAGCTGCAACTCTAGTTCAGGCCTTCCTTTCCTTTCACCCAGTCTGTTCTGGTTCTTTCCTGAGGTGCAGCTGCTGCCAGTCTTTCTCAACTCTAGGTGACTCTGAACGTGCTATGCCAGGTTAATTTTTCCTGAAACACAACTTTGGTCTGTTGTTCTTCTCTTCCGCTCATTCATGCTTCAGAAATTTCCTACCACCTTCGAGAAGCGGGGCTGGTTTTCTAGACTCCCAGCTTGTTTTATTTTCCTTGCCACTGCCTCCCTTCATATGGGCTGGACTCCATCCAAATGGAATTAATGTGGCAAGAACCTGCCTGTGTTTTTCTGTTTGTGTGTCTATATATTTTTTTCCTTTTGCCAACAGTATGCTTTTCTCACATTCTCAGTTCTTAACATCTTTCCTGAAGCTCTCTTGGATTTCCTGATCTGGAGATACTCTCTTCCATCATATGTACATTACCCATACTTAAGAAAAAAGTGCTTATCACTCCTCAACGTGTATTAGTTGTTATTTTAATATGAGTTCTATAAATCGAATTAACTTTTGTATCCCTCACTATGCCTAGTGTATAGTATCTTGCAGAAATAGTTGTTGAATTGAGTGGATGAATGCATTTCTGAATGAAACCAGCAGATGGTCTGGACTCCTCTGTGTGCCTTTTCCACTACCTTGTTGTTTATCTAAGACCATCTGTTTCTCTCTCTTCTTGAAACTTCTTGACTTTATCTCTGAATCTCTTCACATATCACTAAGTGGCTTGTTACTCTGTCTCTGTTGCTTCTCCTCTCCTGAGTTAGTATTAATTTCAATTTAAAGAAAAATTACATCATTTTGGTGAAGGATGTGTGTGGGAAGTTTAAAGGAAAGGGTTTTAGTGTTCAGAATGACATCTTGATCCATTTTATGGAAAGCAGGCTGCCCATCCGGATTTTGAGAATTTGCAAGTATAGGCTTGAATCCTGGGCCTGTGGCCAGCAGAGAATAGAAAGTAGATGTGGTGATGACATGTTCAGTGTCCAGGTCAAAGGCCAGGGGGCCAGCTGCAGGGCCCCACATTCCAGTCTGCTGAGCCAGGCAGCTGCCTTGTCTTCCTTAGGAGCAGCTGCCGGAGCTTCTGGTCAGATGACTGGTTTGAAGTGATGGCAGGTAAGAGTAGGGAAGTAGATGTCTAACTACAGTATTCCCATTTTTTGAAAGCTAGTGAATCATCTGCAGTTCCATGCATAGCTTTGGACACCTGGTTGTGGCAGTGAATTAGGTTATGTTTATATTGACGAATTCTAGGGAATTGATTTATTTGATTTTGTAGAAGGTCATTTGTCTAAGGTTAAACTTAGTAAATGCCACGTCTCTTGAGCCCTAGTTTAGTACCTATTTCATTATAGACTTTAGATTCTAGATCTTTATACCATTTTTCAAAACCATATTCCCTCCTGCTCTTGTACATTCCACTAGCTGAATAGAACCTCAGAACTCCTTAATTTCAACCTCATTGCCCTATTTGTGGAGATTTTTAGTTGAAGGGGCCCAAACAAGCAGGCTGGTGATACCCATGAGGTTGAAGACCTTGAAAAGCAACTCAGGACAGATGGTGTGCTTGACTAACTGCCTAGGAGAAAGTGACGCCAGGACCCAGGAGGGATACCACATTGCCTTTGCCATCCAAGTCCTAAATTTCCGAGAGCATAGAGGAGGCTTCAGGTTAACAGTTCTTCAGTCACCCATCTCTCTTTGGTTTCAGCTAGTGACAACTGAGCTGATCAAGGCCAGAAGAGCTCTGAGCTGAGCAGTGGAGGCCCTCCTGGATCTAGAGAGAAGAGGTGACCGTGGAACCAGTAATGAGCCATCCTGACTACCGGCTGAACCTCCGGCCCCTGGGGACCCCCAGAGGTAGCAAAAGGAAAATGGAATCTGCTATAGCAACTGGAGACCTGAACTAAAGTGGAATGGAGGTGCAGGGCAGGTCTTAGGACTGAGGGAGACTGTAATTCTTTTGGTGACCTGTTAAATATTCTCCTGTGTTATTTACTTTAGAATTGTGTGGTTTCTTGCTGTCTTAATTTATTGTTATATTGATTACAGCTGTTTAATCTCCTCTAGAAAAGTGATGATCTTTTAGTAATTCCTATTTTAAAAGTTTGTGTCTATAACCAGCAAAGCATACTGAACCCATTATTTGGGTTATGTTCCATGTATATTGTGGTGCTGATTTAAAATTCAGGTCTCAAATCTGTGTACATTTTATTCATGTTTCCTTACCAATTTTTCCTCTTTATGACTATTGGAAATCATTATCAGGGAATTTTATTATGTTTTGGTCTTTCTAAATAAGAAAAAAAAGGTGAAATATCTCCAGTTTTGGAGATAGACGTTTGAGTAGAGTTGATTGATGCCTCATGTTTCTAGGCGCATCCTCTTTGGCTGGTCCATGTGGTGTTGGTGCTTCACCAGGTGATAAAAAGTCAAAGAGCAAGACGATACGAGGGAAGAAAAAAAGCATATTTGAAACCTACCTGTCCAAGGAGGATGTTTCAGAAGGCTTGAAGAGAGGAACACTTATTCAGGTGCTTAAAATATACTAGAAGGCTATTCCTTGAATATGTGGAATCAGAAGTAATCGATTACTCATTGAAACTGTTTATTTTTCTCTGCTGTGTGCTTTGAGAGAAATGATGACATAACAGGCCCAGGGCTTCCCACTTCTCAGACCTGCAGTATAACTAGAGGTGATAAGTGCCACCAGACTGTGACAAAGTGCTCTGAGATTTGAGAGAAGGGAGCCGTTACTTCCAGTTAGGGTTGTCTAGGAGTGCTTTATTGGAAGGGATATATTAGAGCCAGGCCATGGATTGGTGCAGTTTGAATAAGTGGAGAGAAAGAGCTTTACAAGGGGACCAGTGTGAACTGCTAAGAGAAGTGGGATATAGCGTGTGGCTATAAGAAACATTGATAGGCCAGTTTGCCTGGAGCACATGGATGCTGACTGACAGAGAATAAGCTTGAAAAGGAAACAGTAAATAGCAGCAGACAATATTTGTTGAGTGCTTTATAGTTTACAAAATATTTTTACAAGCTAATTCAGCAGTTTGGCTCAGCAAATGTTCAGCTATCCACTGTGAGCCAGGAACAGTTTATATAGTTAGGTTGCTCCCAAGATGAAGGTGGATGAGACTGACTTTCTGTACTTTGAGCCTGCAGCCTGGTAGTGGAGCAGGCAGTCATATGAACAGATGATTTGAGGATAAAGGGTAAGTGCTCAGATAAAAGTGTGACCACTTACTGGAGAATGTTGGGGGAAACCAGGAAACTGTAGGAGGTGACACCTGTGGTGAATATTGAAAGATGACTCATTTGGGTCTATTAAATGAGTGTTATGTGTGTGGGAAGGGAGCTATGGAAAGGCAGTGACACTAATGAAGACATGAACTGTGAAACAATACGGAGTGAGGCAGCTTGGGTCTCTTTAGGCGTGAAATCTGAGGCAGGTAGTAGGCAATGAGATCGAGAGGGAGGCGAAGCCACATATTCTTTGAATTAGTCTATTTTATAATTCTTAGTTTAATATAGAAACATTGCCATGTGTTACCTGGCTTGCTTGAAGATGTCGACTGTGTTCCATTTTCTCTCAGTCCGAGTGTCCAGCTTCTATATTTGTGTTTGGGGCTGGAGATCCAGCTAATTAACAGATACTGTCATCTTCTCTTCCTTTTTATCACCTTTTGTATTTACCTGTGGTCAAGTGCACATGTGCTTAATATAGACTCTTGAATGAAAATTTGTTTTTAACAAATTAATTAGTTGCTCGCTCTGATTTCAGAGGTACAGTTGGTTTTTTTTTTAAAGCTTCCCTTGATTTCTTTGATAAGGTCTCTCAGGAAAGTTAAAGCTTCAGTTGGACATTTGTTCATTCATTAATCCATTCATTTGCTGTTTATCGTTCAGCGCACATACTGAACTCCATTTTATCTGCAAGTTTCTTGGCCCTCATCTTGTTCCGTGTATGAGGACCTGTTGTGCTTTTCCCATTCTCATCTCCTGCCGTTCTCTTCCAGGTACACTCTGCTCAATTCACTCTGATCTTCGAAACTTTTGCCAGTAAAAACTCTGCTCTTTGATTCCTCTGTGACTTTGTACATACTGTTCCTGGTGTTAGGAATGCTTTCTCCCGCTATCTTCATGTAATTGTGCTTGACCTTACCTAAATGTTACCCCCTTTATGAAGCCTCACTTTAATTCTCCAAGCAGAACTGGCCATTACCACTTTCCTGAAGCCGACTTTTTTGTTTACCCTTTATTCTAAACTTATTATCATTTCTTGGAATTTATATTTCCTCAAATAGACTGTTCACTTCCTTGTGGGCATGGTCATGTTTTTTTCCCACAAATTAGCCCAATGCCTCGCATTTGATTGATGCTTAATAAATTTATATCGAATAAATCTTTGTTTACTGACTGAATAAAGGATCAAGGTACTGTCTTTGAAGAAGAGTGAGAGGGTCCTCTGTTGTTACGACTTGGAAGAAAAATTGTTTATAAAGTTTACAGAGATAGGCTCAGGAAACTATTCTGCAATGGTATTATTTTTGCTCCCTTGTATTAATTTTTGCTTTTGAAGCAACTCTTTGCTAATGTTAAAAAAAAAAGGTGATCAATATAACAACTCTCATTCCCAGGAGTTTGTAAGTGATTCCTCCTGGCCTGTGACATCATGAGACTCTGCAGCCAGAGCCTCCCCCCACAGATGAGAACAGTTGTTCTTTGCAGATGGGAAAAGGAATGGGTTCCAGATATGAGGTCACCGTGTGAAATATACAACACTGTAAATAAGATTTTCATAAGCAGAGAAACAGTCCATCTGTGCAGGCCTTAATGGGTAAGGTAAAAAGCTAGTCAAGAAAAGAAATTTGAATGCTGTTGGAGAAAATTAAACTTATTAAATATGTATATTAGATGTAAGCATTTGTTAGCTTTTGTATACAAACTTAAGTATATTGTGACATCCTTTTTCTTTCCACAAAGAAACTTTTATTGAAAGATAAGAGATGTTTTTATTTTTATTTACTTTTTTTTTTTTTTTTTTTGTTTTTTTTTTTTTTTTTTTTTTTTTTTTTTTTTTTTTTTTTTTTTTTTTTTTTTTTTTTTTTTTTTTT
>NW_006789568.1:1165102-1271979 GCF_000442215.2 Lipotes vexillifer
GGGGCACGAACCTGTGTCCCCTGCATCGGCAGACGGACTCTCAACCACTGCGCCACCGGGGAAGCCCTATTTACTTATTTTTTAATAGATCTTTATTGGAGTATAATTGCTTCACAGTACTGTGTTAGTTTCTGTTGCACAGCAAAGCAAATCAGCCATATGCATACACGTGTCCCCATATCCCCTCCCTCTTGAGCCTCCCTCCCATCCTCACTATCCCACCCCTCTAGGTCATCGCAGAGCACCGAGCCGATCTCCCTGTGCTATGCTGCTGCTTCCCACCAGCCAACTATTTTACATTCGGTAGTGTATATATGTCAATGCTACTCTCACTTTGCCCCAGCTTCCCCATCCCACCCGATGTCCTCAAGTCCATTCGCTATGTCTACCTCTTTATTCCTGCCCTGCAACTAGTTGCATCAGTACCATTTTTTTTTTCGATTCCATTATATATGCTTTAGCATACGGTATTTGTTTTTCTCTTTCTGACTTACTTCACTCTGTATGACAGACTCTAGATCCATCCACCTCACTACAAATATCTCAATTTCGTTTCTTTTTATGACTAATATTCCACTGTATGTATGTGGCACATCTTCTTTATCCATTCATCTGTCAATGGACATTTAGGTTGGTTCCGTGTCCTGGCTATTGTAAATAGTGCTGCAGTGAACATTGTGATACATGACTCTTTTTGAATTATGGTTTTCTCAGGGTATAGGCCCAGTAGTGGGATTGCTGGGTCCTACGGTAGTTCTATTTGTAGTTTTTTAAGGAACCTCCATATTGTTCTCCATAGTGGCTGTATCAATTTACATTCCCAGTAACAGTGCATGAGAGTTCCCTTTTCTCCACACCCTCCCCAGCATTTATTGTTTGTAGATTTTTTGATGATGGCCATTCTGACTGGTGTGAGGTGATACCTCATTGTAGTTTTGATTTGCATTTCTCTAATAATTAGTGATGTTGAGCATCTTTTCATGTGCCTCTTGGCCATCTGTGTCTTCCTTGGTGAAATGTCTATTGAGGTCTTCTGCCCATTTTTTGATTGGATTGTTTGTTTTTTGACACTGAGATGCATGAGCTATTTGTATATTTTGGAGATTAATCCTTTGTCTCTTGTTTCATTTGCAAATATTTTCTCCTTTTCTGAGGGTTGTCTTTTTGTCTTGTTTATGGTTTCCTTTGCTATGCAAAAGCTTTTAAGTTTAATTAAGTCCCATTTGTTTATTTTTGTTTTTATTTCCGTTACTCTAGGAGGTGGGTCAATAAAGATCTTGCTGTGGTTTATGTCAAAGGGTGTTTTTCCTATGTTTTCCTCCAAGAGTTTTATAGTGTCTGGTCTTACATTTAAGTCTTTAATCCATTTGGGGTTTATTTTTATTATTATTATTATTTTTTTTTGTGGTATGTGGGCCTCTCACTGTTGTGGCCTCTCCCGTTGTGGAGCACAGGCTCCGGACGCGCAGGCTCAGCGGCCATGGCTCACGGGCCCAGCCGCTCCGCGGCATGTGGGATCTTCCTGGACCAAGGCATGAACCTGTGTCCCCTGCATCAGCAGGTGGACTCTCAACCGCTGCGCCACCAGGGAAGCCCTGGAGTTTATTTTTGTGTATGGTGTTAGGTAGTGTTCTAATTTCATTCTTTTACATGTAGCTGTCCAGTTTTTCCAGCACCACTTGTTGAGGAGGCTGTCTTTCCTCCATTGTATGTTCTTGCCTCCTTTGTCATAAATTAGGTGCCCATATGTGCGTGGGTTTATCTCTGGGCATTCTGTCCTGTACCATTGATCTATATTTCTTTTTCTGTGCCAGTACCATATTGTCTTGATTACTGTAGTTTTGTGGTGTAGTTTGAAGTTGGGGAGCCTGATTCCTCCAGCTCCGTTTTTCTTTCTCAAGTTTGCTTTAGCTATTTGGGGTCTTTTGTGTTTCCATACGAATTGTAAAATTTTTTGCTCTAATTCTGTGAAGAATGCCATTGGTAGTTTGATAGGGATTGCATTGAATCTGTAGATTGCTTTGGGCAGTATAGTCATTTTCACAATATTGATTCTTTCAATCCAAGAGTGTGGCATACTTCTCCATCTGCTTGTGTCATTTTTGATTTCTTTCATCACTGTTTTATAGTTTTCTGAGTACAACTCTTTTGCCTCTTTAGGCAGGTTTGTTCCTATGTATTTTATTCTTTTTGTTGCAGTGGTAAATGGGAGTGTTTCCTTAATTTCTCTTTCTGATTTTTTGTTGTTGGTGTATAGGAATGCCAGAGATTTCATTTTGTATCCTGAAACCCTACCAAATTCATTGATTAGTTCTAGTAGTTTTTTGGTGGCATCTTTAGGGTTTTCTATGTATAGTATCATGTCATCTACAAACAGTGACAGTTTTACTTCTTCTTTTCCAATTTGTATTCTTTTTATTTCTTTTTCTTCTCTGATTGCTGTGGCTAGGACTTCCAAAACTATGTTGAATAAGAGTGGTGAGAGTGGACATCCTTGTCTTGTTCCTGATCTTAGTGGAAATGCTTTCAGTTTTTCACCATTGAGTGTGATGCTTGCTGTGGGTTTGTCATATATGGCCTTTATTATGTTGAGGTAGGTTCCCTCTATGTCCATTTTCTGCAGAGTTTTTATCATAAATGGGTGTTGAATTTTGTCAAAAGCTTTTTCTGCATCTATTAAGATGATCATATGGTTTTTATTTCTTAATTTGTTAGTGGTGTATCCCATTGATTGATTTGCATATATTGAAGAATCCTTGTATCCCTGGGATAAATTCCACTTGATCATGGCGTCTGATCTTTTTAATGTGTTGTTGGATTCTGTTTGCTAGTATTTTGTTCAGGAGTTTTGCATCTATGTTCATCAGTGATATTGGTCTATAATTTTCTTTTTTCTTTTTTTTTTTTTTTTGCTGTATGCGGGCCTCTCACTGCTGTGGCCTCTCCCGTTGCGGAGCACAGACTCCGGATGTGCAGGCTCAGCGGCCATGGCTCACGGGCCCAGCCGCTCCATGGCACGTGGGATCTTCCTGGACCGGGGCACGAACCCGTGTCCCCTGCATCGGCAGGCGGACTCTCAACCACTGCGCCACCAGGGAATCCCTAATTTTCTTTTTTTGTGTTATCTTTTTCCAGCTTTGGTATCAGGGTGATGGTGGCCTTGTAGAATGAATTTGAGGTGTTTCTCCCTCTGCAATTTTTTGGAAGAGTTTGAGAAGGATGAGTGTTAGCTCCTCTCTAAATGTATGATAGAATTCACCTGTGAAGCCATCTGGTCCTGGACTTTTGTTTGTTGGAAGATTTGTAATTATGGTTTCAATTTCATTACTTGTGATAGGTCTGTTTATATTTTCTAATTCTTCCTGGTTCAGTCTTGGAAAATTGTACCTTTCCAAGAATTTATCCATTTCTTCGTGGTTGTCCGTTTTATTGGCGTATAGTTGTTTGTAGTAGTCTCTTATAATCCTTTGTATTTCTGCAGTCTCAATTGTGATTTTTTCCTTTTTCATTTCTAATTTTATTGAATTGAGTCCTCTCCCTATTTTTCTTGATGAGTCTAGCTAATGGTTTATCAATTTTGTTTACCTGCTCAAAGAACCAGCTTTTAGTTTTATTGATCTTTGCTATTGTTTTCTTCATTTCTATTTCATTTATTTCTGCTCTGATTGTTACGATTTCTTTCCTTCTGCTGATTTTGGGTTTTCTTTGTTATTCTTTCTCTAGTTGTTTTAAGTGTAGGGTTAGATTGTTTATTTGAGATTTTTCTTGTTTCTTGAGCTGAGATTGAATTGCTATAAACTTCCCTCTTAGAACTGCTTTTGCTGTGTCCCATAGGTTTTGGGTTGTCATGTTTTCTCTGTCATTTTTCTCTATGTATTTTTAAATTTCTTCTTTGATTTCTTCAGTGATCTCTTGGTTATTTAGTAGCGCACTGTTTAGCCTCCAGGTATTTGTGTTTTTTACAGTTTTTTTCCTGTAATTGATTTCCAATCTCATAGCGTTGTGGTCAGAAAAGATGCTTGATACGATTTCAGTTTTCTTAAATTTTCCAAGGCTTGATTTGTGACCCAAGATGTGATCTATCCTGGAGAATGTTCCATGTGCACTTGAGAAGAAAGTGTATTCTGCCACTTTTGGGTGGAATGTTATATAAATATCAGTTAAATCTATCTGGTCTGTTGTGTCATTTAAAGCTTGTGTTTCCTTATTTATTTTCTGTTTGGATAATCTGTCCATTAGTGAAGTGGGGTGTTAAAGTCCCCTACTGTTAATTGTGTTACTGTCGGTTCCTCTGTTTATGGTTGTTAGCATTTGCCTTATGTATTGAGGTGCTCACATGTTGGGTGCATAAACGTTTATAATTGTTATATCTTCTTCTTGGGTTGATCCTTTGATCATTATGTCATGTCCCTCCTTATCTCTTTTTTTTATAAATTTATTTATTTATATTTTTTATTTTTGACCGTTGGGTCTTCGTTGCTGCGCGCGGGCTTTCTCTAGTTGTGGCAAGCAGGGGCTGCTCTTTATTGTGGTGCACGGGCTTCTCATTGCGGTGGCTTCTCTTGCTGAGGAGCATGGGCTCTAGGTGCACGGGCTTCAGTAGCTGTGGCTCGCGGGCTTTAGCTCCAGGCTCAGTAGTTGTGGTGCACTGGCTTAGTTGCTCCGTGGCATGTGGGATCTTCCCGGACCAGGGCTCGAACCCCGTGTCCCCTGCATTGGCAGGCAGATTCTTAACCACTGCACCACCAGGGAAGTCCCTTCCTTATCTCTTGTAACAGTCTTTATTTTAAAAATCTGATACAAGTGTTGATACTCCAGCTTTCTTTTGATTTTCATTTACATGGAATATCTTTTTTCCATCCCTTCACTTTCAGTCTGTATGTGCCCCTAGGTCTGAAGTGGGTCTCTTGTAGACAGCATATAGATGGGTCTTGTTTTTATATCCCTTCAGCCAGTCTGTGTCTTTTGGTTGGGGCATTTAATCCACTTACATTCAAGGTTGTTATCAGTATGTATGTTCCTATTACCATTTTCTTAATTGTTTTGGGTTTGTTTTTGTGGGTCTTTTTCTTCTCTTGTGTTTACCACCTAGAGAAGTTTCTTTAGCATTTGTTGTAAAGCAACAGTAGTAAATTAGGGGTATGATCAGAAGGTTTGAAGATGCCAGCACCAAGGAGGTGTAGCAGGAGCTGGTGACATGAACTTCTAAGTATCTGGGGATTTTGATAGAGAATGGGAGAATTTTTAAAGCTGTAGTGGGGAAGCAGGGGGGAAACATTCTTCTTCTCGTCCCTGAGCTATATGGGATAGGAGAGAGAAAATCGGCCCCCTTTGAGAGCACTTGAAGGGAACTGGTCACATCAGGTTTCAGTGGAGGCAAGGAGGCACCAGAGCTTTCAGAAAAGAGATGGAGGATTTGGAGCCACTAGTTTCAGGCATAGGAAAGGGTTGAGGAGGAAAATGAGAGATGAGGGTTTGGGGCAGATTAGGCGATGGTCATAGAAATATGGAAATGGAAATTCTGGACTTATGTATGTAGGTGAGTAAGACAAGACATCTGCTAGAAGGCTCTTTCAGTTACAAGGCCATTTCTTGAGTTGCTTTCCTCACAGCTTCTTCAGGCTGTGGGGATGACCATGTTCTTCTGTGGACTCTGCTAGAGATTTTTCTTTCTTAGTGTGATCTGTACTCTCAGGGGATCTGTTCCTGAGGTCCAATTCTTAAGAGTATGCTCCAGTCAAATTGCAAACATTTTTCTTGAACAAGGCATGTGTCCCTTCTTGTGTGCTTTTATATATCAGGAAGTGTGGGATAGACAATCGAGAATAGAATCTTTTTGGTCCTTTTAATAGTTGTTCTTTTTTTTTTTTTTTTTTTTTTTGGGGGGTTTTCTTTTAATTATTGTGAAATGAGTAGCTTTGTTGAGGAGCTATGCAGTACTGCTGGACAATCTGAAGATTCTTGAAACTGTCCAGGTGTGTTCTTTGTGAATCTGCTGAATTTGAGCCCACACTTGACTTTTCTTTTTTTTTGCGGTACGCGGGCCTCTCACTGTTGTGGCCTCTCCCGTTGCGGAGCACAGGCTCCGGACACGCAGGCCCGGCGGCCATGGCCCACGGGCCCAGCCGCTCCGCGGCATGTGGGATCTTCCCGGACCGGGGCACGAACCCGTGTCCTCTGCATCAGCAGGTGGACTCCCAACCACTGTGCCACCAGGGAAGCCCAGTAGTTGTTCTTTTCAATAGAGTCGAGATATTTTATAATAACTATACATCGAGTATATAACCTTTAAAAATTGCAAATCACGGTTATATACCTGTAACTTATATAACATTGTACATCAAACATATCTCAATTAAAAAAAAACACACAGACAAACAAAATAGAGCAAGTTACAGCCCTGAGCAACCTGTTTCTTTCCCCTGAGTCCAGCTGTGGCATCTCTGAGTGCTCTGTACTTAAAGGTACTTTCAAAGCATATTCTCATCTCTGTAATTCTTCATGTACTAACCATTCACTGAGCTTGAAGGGAGGATAGAAGATTAGCAGCTGGAAAAAGAGAAACTTGGGTCAGAAAATGAATTTTAAAAAATCAGTGAGTTTACTTTTATTTATTTGGAGTGTTTATTTCCTCTCACTAGACTGTAAGCTGAGGGTAGAGCCTATCTATTATTACTCTCTCTCCATTGTGGCCCCATCACTTAGCATAGTGCCTGTCATGCTAATTGTCAGGAGATATTTGTTGAGTGAGTGGATGAATATTGAGGATAAATATAATAAGCCTTTTCCTCCCTCTCCCAACAAGAAACAGCTGCCCTAAAAGTGAAATTGCAGTGACATTCATAAAAAAGGGACTGGCCTCTGGGAGCTTTGCCTGCCTTACTTCCCAGTCCCTCTGTCTCTTACCCTAATACAGCATATGCTGGTAGAAGAGTGTTTGCCTGTTAATCACTCTTGCCTGTATTTCCTTTCTGATTTATCTTCAAATTTTGCTCCTCCATCAAGGACCAGGTCAGACACCATCTCTGGAGCCTTGCCTAGTGCTCCTGTAGCTGAAAGTAAGCTGTCCCCTGACTTGTGGCGTTCTTCATGTTTTACTTTATAAACAAAGACTGAGCTTGGTTCTCACTCTCCCACATTGTCTGTCTCAGGGTCTGGCACATAATCAGAATTCAGTAAATAATTATTAAATTAAGGACTGAATGAGGATATATAGTAGTCTGTGTGGGATTTAACAGTAATATAAACTGTTGCATGGAAATTTGTAATTTAAACCTCGTGTACCAGTGAAAGAAAGAATTATTTTCTGCTTTATTTTCTGCCCTCACCTATTTTATTAATTGTGTATCTTTGAGTCTTTCAGTATTTTAGGGGAGAGATGTTATTTAAAACACTTTCTCAAGACACCCTTTGAGTCTGACTCTTAGGAAAATAACTGCCTCCATCCATGTGTTCCAGTGGCCTTCAGATGCAGCTGTAAGTGGGGAGGGTTACAGCTTCCTGCAAGAGCCTAAAATACTGAACTGCTGTTGAAGACGGCCCCACCTGCACCCCTGTGCGTAAATAGAGGCAGACCCTGACTTGGTGCTGGACTGACGTGAAGTTGAAGGCAGACTGGGTGGCCTGGCTGTTGGAGCCAGGATTCCCACTTACATTAAGAGCTGGTTCTAGACCCTTTTGAATTATTGACTCATTCAGCTCTGCAGAGGGGCCAGAGTAAAAAATATGTATCCAGCCCCTCGAGACTAAGTATTCAACCTGGAAGTCAACCTGTATCACTTTGAAAATTGTCACAGAAGCAAGCAATTGTGGGAAGGTCTTGTAGAATAAAAAAAGGCCATTGTATAGTGAGGCATAATCCCCCGTAACCTTGTTCTTAAAGTAAAGGTTTATATTTGAAGACTAGCATATAAGGGCACATAAAATCCCAATAGTTGCCACTTTCCCACTCCACGCCAATCTCTGTTGCTTCTCACCTCTGCCCATTCACTGCAAGGTGCCTGTGTGAGCTTTTTTTTTTTTTTTTTTTTTTTTTTCCTTGCGTTATGCGGGCCTCTCACTGTTGCGGCCTCCCCCATTTGCGGAGCACAGGCTCCGGACGCGCAGGCCCAGCGGCCATGGCTCACGGGCCCAGCCGCTCCGCGGCACGCGGGATCCTCCCGAAACGGGGCACGAACCCGCGTCCCCCGCATCGGCAGGCGGACCCTCAAGCACTGCGCCACCAGGGAAGCCCTGTGTGAGCTTTTAGTGTTTGATGGAACTCTGTGATACAGACATCAGTATAAATCATATTTCATGCATTTAATGAATAGTTCTCATACATCTAACTTGTTTCCTAGATCGAATTGTTTAATTAATTTTAAACTTTGTATTGACTAGTAACATATGTATGGAAAGATTGTAAGTGTGTAACTAGTTAAATTTTCACAGATTTTATTTTTTATTTTAAAGGGTGTATTGAGAATTAATCCCAAGAAGTTTCATGAAGCCTTCATTCCTTCCCCGGTGAGTTCAATAACTTTACAATAAACCTAATGTCACATTTAATTTTTTAGATGTGCTGTAAAACTGAAATCATATATTCTAACTAAAAAACAGAGTAGTAAAACAAAATTGAGGATGGGCAAGAATTTGTTTCAAATTTAAATAAATAAACTTTTCCTTTGGTTAACAGCCCCTTCTGCCAATCTTAAAAATCACACTTCAAGTGAAAGGGATGGCATTTGTTACTAGGCTGCAGGGAGCAGCTGAACCCACACAGACACCCACCAGTTCTTGTAATTGGACACCCTTGGTTTATAGCTTAAAAGGATTTACAGGTTTTTTCACTGATTTAAGTTAATCTCTCCTAAACAAATATGCTGTGTACTTTCAATCTACTGCATGAGCTATTCTGCAACTTTGTCCAAAAATAATGTGTATTTTTTTTTTTTTTTTCTGGTCAGAGTTTCTCACTTCACTTTTATGCAGGCGATAGGACTTGGTACAAAGCTTTGTACCATTGGCTCTTTATAGTCTTTCTTAGGTTCATGACTCATTTTAATAGGCTCTCTCTCATTAAGGGAAGTTCACTCTGACATATAATTAGCAGCAGGTCTCTGGATAAGGTTTGATTGTGCAAAGCTGGGAGAGCAGTATTCTTAAATTCTTGGCCTAACTTTTCCAGGATGCCATAAATAGGATAGCCGTAGAATTAGATTTTTCACAGTGGAAGAGATTATAAGAAGAAACTTTGGCTTATAGATGAGGAAATGGAATACATATATTTCAGTTAACATATTTCATTTTGTGAAATGACAAGTTTAATGAGAATACAAGTTCAGTCATGTACTTCATAGGTATTATTATTGTTGTTGTTTCAATAACCTAAGACCTATTCTGAAGCTCAGCTTTGTCCTTTTTTCCCTTGCCCTTGTCCTGAAGCCAAGGATTCACATTTGTATCTCAAGTTTAGGTCTTACCCACTGGCTTAGATAAACAATGTCACATGTCACCTTGTTCTCTCTTAGTCATTTTCTGTTCCTGTGACAGAACATGGTATATATTGCTGACCCTGGTGCTTAGATTATAGAATTGAGTGTCAGATTTGAGGTAGTAACTTAGCTGCGGGAGCTATACCATCACACAGCGGAAGCACAGTTTGCGTGGGTGTTAGATTTCAGAGTTTGCTCATAAGGTGAAATTCACATTCAATAATCATAAAAATTACCAATGAAAATCTCTTAGGAATATGCCATGTTGGAGAGGGAGTAACCATCTCTCAGTAAGTCTAGCATAACCAGCATTTTCTCCACATTAGAAAGGGTGATTGTTTCTTCTTTGGCACACCAGTTGAAGGAGCTCAGTTATTACTAGGGGGCCCCACTGTGTGAAAAACATGGTTTTTTTTTTTTTTTGCGGTACACAGGCCTCTCACTGCTGTGGCCTCTCCCGTTGCGGAGCACAGGCTCCAGACGTGCAGGGTCAGCGGCCATGGCTCACGGGCCCAGCCGCTCTGCGGCATGTGGGATCTTCCCAGACTGGGGCACGAACCCGTGTCCCCTGCATCGGCCGGCGGACTCTCAACCACTGCGCCACCAGGGAAGCCCAAACATGGATTTTTTAAGCACGAGAATCATACCCAGTGCAGTAAGGAGTTCACCCTGAGAGGTACTTGGGAACTGAGCAGATCGTCCTCCCTGCACACTGAGGTTTGCTCTCATCGATGGGAATGATAAGTGGAACTACATACAGTATTTTGAAAATTTTTCTGCTTGCTTTCTCTCTTTCCTGAGTATACAGTATTGAATTTCTCTAAGTTAGATCCCTGTTAGACCGGCTCCTAATGAGTGTATGGCGTAGGACAAAATACAGATGGAGGCACACATACCTTATCTTAAATATTTAAAAGTTATAAATCAGACTAACAAACTGTTAAGTAAAATACATTCATGACAGATAAAATATATTCCTTGCCAAGTATACCTCCATGTACTTGTACTGGGGTTCAGATGTAGAATTCTCAGACTCCTTGGAGCTCCATGCTGAAGCGTGGAGAGGGTCCATCTCTGGCCTGCCCTTCTTCCCTTCCCAGTTCTTGCTCGCTGTCCCCTCTTTGCTGCCCTCCTGCCTCCTCCCTCCCATTCAGCAAGGGCCCTTGCCCTCTAGGTGAGCATCTTATCCCACATGTCCAAGCTCTGCCCGTACCCTTTAGCAATGCCCACCCATTAGCCACCTGTCAAGTCTAGGGGTGCCACCTGTGATGTGGTCTGCGTTTGGGAAGACAGACCTGGGGAAGGTGCTTATATATGCCCTGGAAGTGGGCTTGGGGCTGATTACAATCCATTTAGCCTTGAGAACTCCTTACCTGTTGAGGAGGGGTGTGGTTGGAGGAGGGCCAGAGCAGAGGTCCTCTGAAGTGTTGGCCTGGTTATGTTCCTGTAAGTTAAGTTCATGTGATTTAAATTTGCAAATGATGTGTTGCTACTGTTTAATCTGGCTTTTTGTTAAAGGAAGTAAAGCAAAAGTTATTGATGTTTCAAAAGCTCAAGTTGTTCTCCCACTTGAAATTGTATTCCTGGCATATGTCCTATTTAGAATTTTTTACACAGTTGTGATATTAGGATTGGCTTACTTCTATACCTTTTTCATTCTCTTATCTGGCCACTGATGGAGTAATAAAATTGTCTCAGGGGGAGAAAAAGTGCTAAATGACTCACCTCTACTACAGAAGCTCTATCAAGACCCAGCTGTACGTGATTGTAGATACTCCAGTGTTGGACACTGGCACAATCCTGCATTCTAGTTTTGTAGATTTTCTGGTCAGTTTCAGGTTTTAGAAGCATTATGGAGAACACTTGAAGGGGGAGATAGTACAGGCAATGAATTACATGTAGGTAAATCCCACCACTGGTCTAGATTTCGGAGTATACGTAGCTCATGCCCATGTCAACTGTGAACTTGTATGAACTGGAAAAATGCTCACAGGTAGACTAGAAGGTAGGATATCAGAATCAGGGCCTGACTGTTACCTGTCCCTGCTTTAGCAGGGAGAATAAAGATAGGAATTGATAGAAGGTAAAGCCTCTGCTCTGACAATAAGAAACAGAAAGATTCCTTAATTGTAAAATGAAGGGGTGGATTAAATATTGTCTAATGTTCTTCATAACTTTAAAATTCTAAAGTTTTTGGAGAAACAAAAATAGACTAGATTTGATGAAATTATTTAGGTTTATTCTTACTGACTCTAAAAACAGTTGAGAACTTATACAGTGTCACTTTCTGTGTTAAAATATCTACATATGTCAACAGGCTAGAAACAATGAATTGATCATCAGGTATAAAAAAGTACTTTGTTTTGGAGGAACGTGATTTAGGTTTATTATAATTTCTACTGATAGAAAGTTGATATTCATTTTCCTATGACAAACTCAACATACATGGGATGTTATTTCTGTGTGTACCTGCTAGTGTTCTCTTGTTCTCAATAAAAATAAGAATAAAACCATGTAACTTTTTCACAAAACCAAGATAAATTGATATTATTGAGGTGCCTTTTTATCCCATTTGGGAATAAGATAAAGACGAGAAATGGACCAGATGTAAAAACCTGGCTTTTTATAAAAAGCACAGTTTCAATTCTGAATTATATTGGTGCAAGGAGTTCTGTAGCTTTTTTGTGTATCTCATCATGGGAGGCACTCTTTGTACATCTGTGGAATTTATTTCTGGTCCAAAGGGAGCTATTCCATCGGTGGAGGATGTTCTGACCATCATAGTATACTTGGGCTATCCTCCCCACTCCTGCCTCCTAAATATTTAGTTAGATTACCCATAGATCCCTTTATATTTCCAACAGGTTGATCATTATCCATTTTTCTTTTTTTTCTATTCTTTCTGATGGGTAGAGCAAGTCTTCTGGCGTTCAAATGAAGGAATGAATTCCTTGGCCTTAAAAAGTAGTTAAGAGGTTATACTGCTGGAAACTCAGCTGTGCTCCAGACTAGAGCCTCCTTACCTATGCTATGGATTTTCTTCTCCTATAAATACCTATGCTATTTATTTTCTCTTATTTCATGTACACTGCTTTTTTTGTTTACAGTGTATGATGGATGTATATGAAAAAAAATGTATCTTTGGGAAAACAATTACAGTTTGTTAATTTGGAAAAAAAAGTTAGGAGGGATTGACTCAAACTTTTAATATTGAGCTGTCCTCAAGTATCTTTTTTTTTATTGGAGTATAATTGCTTTACAACAGTGTGTTAGTTTCTAATTTATAACAAAGTGAATCAGTTATACATATACATATGTTCCCATATCTCTTCCCTCTTGCGTCTCCCTCCTTCCCACCCTCCCTTTCCCACCCTCCTTATCCCACCCTCCTTATCCCACCCCTCCAGGTCACAAAGCACCGAGCTGATCTCCCTGTGCTATGCGGCTGCTTCCCACTAGCTATCTACCTTACGTTTGGTAGTGTATATATGTCCATGCCTCTCTCTCACTTTGTCACCCCTTACCATTCCCCCTCCCCATATCCTCAAGTCCATTCTCTAGTAGGTCTGTGTCTTTATTCCTGTCTTACCTCTAGATTCTTCATGACATTTTTTTTTCTTAAATTCCATATATATGTGTTAGCATACGGTATTTGTCTTTCTTTTTCTGACTTACTTCACTCTGTATGACAGACTCTAGGGCTATCCACCTCATTACAAATAGCTCAAATTTCGTTTCTTTTTATGCTTGAGTAATATTCCATTGTATATATGTACTACATCTTCTTTATCCATTCATCCGATGATGGACACTTAGGTTGTTTCCATCTCCGGCCTATTGTAAATAGAGCTGCAGTGAACATTTTGGTACATGACTCTTTTTGTTTTGTTTTGTGTTTTTTGCGGTACGTGGGCCTCTCACTGTTGTGGCCTCTCCCGTTGTGGAGCAACAGGCTCCGGACGTGCAGGCTCAGTGGCCATGGCTCACGGGCACAGCCGCTCTGCCGCATGTGGGATCTTCCTGGACCAGGGCACGAACCCGTGTCCCCTGCATCGGCAGGCGGACTCTCAACCACTGAGCCACCAGGGAAATCCTGACTCTTTTTGAATTATGGTTTTCTCAGGGTATATGCCCAGTAGTGGGATTGCTGGGTCATATGGTAGTTCTATTTGTAGTTTTATAAGGACATACTGTTCTCCATAGTGGCTGAACCAATTCACATTCCCACCAGCAGTGCAAGAGTGTTCCCTTTTCTCCACACCCTCTCCAGCATTTATTGTTTCTAGATTTTTTGATGATGGCCATTCTGACTGGTGTGAGATGATATCTCATTGTAGTTTTGATTTGCATTTCTCTAATGATTAATGATGTTGAGCATTCTTTCATGTGTTTGTTGGCAGTCTGTATATCTTCTTTGGAGAAATGTCTATTTAGGTCTTCTGCCCATTTTTGGATTGGGTTGTTTGTTTTTTTGTTATTGAGCTGCATGAGCTGCTTATAAATTTTGGAGATTAATCCTTTGTCAGTTGCTTCATTTGCAAATATTTTCTCCCATTCTGAGGGTTGTCTTTTGGTCTTGTTTATGGTTTCCTTTGCTGTGCAAAAGCTTTGAAGTTTCATTAGGTCCCATTTGTTTATTTTTGTTCTTATTTCCATTTCTCTAGGAGGTGGGTCCAAAAGGATCTTGCTGTGATTTATGTCATAAAGTGTTCTGCCTATGTTTTCCTCTAAGAGTTTGATAGTTTCTGGCCTCAAGTATCTTTAAAATAAGAGATGCTGCAGTAGATGCAGGCTTCTGAATGAATCAAGTAAGAGCTGAGTTGTGATTCAGTATCTGTAGATTTGTGTATTGTTCGAGGTTCAGTTCAGCCCTGCTTCTCTTCGTTTCTGGGGTAGAAACATGACAGTACCAACATCTTACCCTCTTAACTCTCTAAGCTAAGAGTGGTGTAGCTGCTTCTGAAAGAGGCATCTGATTGCATACGTTTTGACACGTGATGATGGGTTCGGATGACCTCTAGACAGCTTTATTTTCATTGTAGAGAAGTCGGAGAGATCCCATTACTTTATAAATTGCAGAAGGCAATTGATGATGTTGTGCTACACTTCAGTTGTTCACTCTTTATTTACTGGTTGCGTCTTCTTATTTCTCTGAGAAGGTTGTTATGAACTGTCTTTGTGGCTGGCATGGTAGCTATTCCTTAGGGACTAGGGTGGGTCAGGTTTGGCAAAGTGTGCAGGCCATTGCTGCTAGCCTGTGGCTAAATTGGAAATTGAACAGAAAGACTGTTCTAAAGATCTCTAATGGTTTGTAATTGGAAACTGTAAAAAAAAATACTGAGTATATGAAATCCCATTCTGTGAGTGTGGTGGTGAATTTGCAGTGCTAATTTTATCTTTATTTAAAATATCATAGTAATCACCTGCAGTCTGTTGAGCATCACATCAACTGTCTCTAGTAGAAAATTTTGAGTGGTGGCTTTCCAAGCCAGTTTGCTGTTACCTCCTTTGAGAAAAATTAACATTTTACTTCTCTCTTATCCTGTGAAAAGAAGCACATAATATAAACTCTTGAAAGGATGAGAGTACATGTTTGCATGTTTGTTTGTTTTTTTGCATATATGTATTTTATTTATTTATTTTTATACAGCAGGTTCTCATTAGTTATCTATTTTATGCATATTAGTGTATATATGTCAATTCCAATCTCCCAATTCATCCCACCACCACCGCCCCCCTCCCCTTCCCGCCTTTCCCCCCTTGGTGTCCACAGGTTTGTTCTCTACAGCTGTGTCTCTATTTCTGCCTTGCAAACCAGTTCATCTGTACCATTTTTTCTAGATTCCACACATATGTGTTAATGTATGATATTTGTTGTTCTCTTCTGACTTACTTCATTCTGTATGACAGTCTCTAGGTCCATCCACGTCTTTGCATGTTTGTTGGTGAAACATTTTGAAAATGTTTAATTTTTTCGTGGAACTTTATTGCTGAAGGCATGCTTTTCTTAGCTACCTTTTCCATTTAATTGTTTTTGCAAAGTAATTTGGCTTAATAAGAAGCCTCTGGCAACTAGTTAAGTTTGGCAGTCGATACCTAGGGAGCTCACTGGGGCTACACTGCTTCAGGTGGATTGTTTTTAAGTATGTGCTTGAGGGGAATTCCCTGGCGGCCCAGTGATTAAGACTCGGGCTTTCACTGCTGTGGACCTGGGTTCCCTAGCCAAGACATGAAAACAACCCAGGTGCTAACTTAAGACTCGGGCTTTCACTGCTGTGGACCTGGGCTCAATAGCCAAGATGTGAAAATAACCCAGGTGCTAATCAACAGACGATTGGCTTAAGAAGATGTGGTATACATACATAGGAATATTACTCAGCCATACAAAAGAGTGAAATACTGCCATTTGCAGCAACTTGGATGGACCCAGAGAATATAATGCTTAGTGAAGACAGAGACAGACAGAGAAAGAAAAATACTATGTGGTATCACTTATATATGGATTCTAAAAAATAATACAAATGAATCTATATATAACAGACTCACAGACATAGAAACAAATTTATGTTTACCAGAGGTTGGAGAGGGACAGTTAAGGAATATGGAATTAACAGATACAACCTACTATACATAAAATAGATAAACAAACAAGATTTGCTGTAAAGTACAGGGAATTATATTCAATATCTTGTAATAACCTATAATGGAATATAATCTGAAAAAAACTGAATCACTGTGCTGCACACCTGAAACTAACACAGTATTGTAAATCAACGTACTTCAGTTAGAAAACAAACAAACCACATTGCTCTGTCTACCACTTCTTTGTGGGGAGTGTGACTTTGCTGGTTTTCTCCTAGAGAACCCAACTCCTGGAGCTGGTTGTTACTCCTGCCCTTGGTTAGTTTTCTTTGGGGATTATATCAATGTGTTGTTGTTCTTCTGTTTTCTTGCAAATTGTCTGCTTTTTACCTTTCCCTTACAAAAATTCAGTCATGTAGAAAAGGTACCATCATGCTTTATTTTATTTAAAACAAAAAAGGGTAACTTACTCCTTTCTCATTTCAGTTATGAAAGCATGCAGTCCTCATTTTCTGCTTTATATATAGTTTTTTGTTTGGTTTTGGCCTGTCTACAGTAGACCTTCTCTTATTTGGTGATTTTTTAGTATTATGTTAACCTGCTCTTCTGTGTTCATCACCATTTCTATTAGTTCCAAAGAGACTGAGCTTCCTCTAGGTCTGTTTGTGTCTAAATACTAGTGTTCCTGTTAACTCAGTGGACAGATTGTAGAGTCTACAGTTTTTAAACCAAGGAAGTAACTTTTGGTTCCAAGCCTTGGTAAACTGACTACTTTATTTCCTTCTCCAACCTAGGATGGTGATCGAGACATTTTTATTGATGGGGTTGTTGCTCGTAATAGAGCCTTGAATGGGGATCTGGTGGTTGTGAATCTGCTTCCAGAGGAGCAGTGGAAGGTGAGTTAAATTTTCCTTTTATAACTGTAGACTTCTCAGGGCCTTTTGCAGTAGTGCATCAGTGAGACATCGTTAACTGAAGCAGTGACAGACCCCTAAGGCCCTTGGTTGCCTCAGAAGCAGACCACAGAATTCTTGGGACATAGAAGCATTGGGTGCGCAGACATTTAATGATTTCGGTTCACCTTGTTCCCTCCCCTATGATCTGTCTTTCCTGTCACATGCTTTGCATTGGTTTCTGGTAATTTTTAGGATAGAAAAAAAGCTTGCAGGGGACATTCAAACCTGATACGTATTAATATCCCACATTTAATGCTGGGAGAACTAGAAAGACAAAGCCATAGGGATGGTGCAGTCTTCACATATTACTGCTGCCTCTCCTGGAGAACCCAGGCAACACATATCTAGTTCTGTGATGTCCAGTTTGGTAATTGGACTTCTCGTGGCAGATAAAAATAGACTGTGTATTTTTATAAAACAGAAATTTGGTAGCAGTCGAAAATGTTTTTAACATGAGAATATTCTGGGTTTTAGTCTCCATCTGTGTCTGTCAACTGAAAAGGAAGATTTGGTTTTGTTTTGACTATTGTTTTAAATAAGGATCAGGCACTAGAATGATTCATAGCAACAATTTCTTTGAATTGTCATATAAAACTGGTAACTTGTATATCTAAGTCTGAATTTTTCTTCCTAGTATTCTTTTCTTTTTTTGTATTTTATTTTATTTTATTTATACAGCAGTTTCTTATTATCTATTTTATACATATTAGTGTATATATGTCAGTCCCAATCTCCCAATTCATCCCACCACCACCACCTACCCCCACCCCCACCCTCTTTCCCCCTGTGGTATCCATACGTTTGTTCTGTACATCTGTGTCTCTATTTCTGCCTTGCAAACCAGTTCATCTGTACCATTTTTCTAGGTTCCACATGTATGCGTTAATATACGATATTTGATTTTCTCTTTCTGACTTACTTCACTCTGTATGACAGTCTCTAGGTCCATCCACATCTCTACAAAATGACCCAATTTCATTCCTTTTTATGGCTGAGTAATATTCCATTGTATATATGTACCACATCTTCTTTATCCATTTGTCTGTCGATGGGCATTTAGGTTGCTTCCATGAGCTGGCTATTGTAAATAGTGCTGCAGTGAACATTGGGGTGCATGTGTCTTTTTGAATTATGGTTTTCTCTGGGTATTTGCCCAGTAGTGGGATTGCTGGGTCATATGGTAATTCTACTTTTAGTTTTTTAAGGAACCTCCATATTGTTCTCCATGGTGGCTGTATCAATTTACATTCCCATCAACAGTGCAAGAGTGTTCCCTTTTCTCCACACCCTCTCCAGCATTTGTTGTTTGTAGATTTTCTGATGATGCCCATTCTAACCGGTGTGTGGTGATACCTCATTGTAGTTTTGATTTGCATTTCTCTAATAATTAGTGATGTTGAGCATCTTTTCATGTGCCTCTTGGCCATCTGTATGTCTTCTTTGGAGAAATGTCTATTTAGGTCTTCTGCCCATTTTTTGACTGGGTTGTTTGTTTTTTTAATATTGAGCTGCATGATTCCTAATATTCTTTTTTTTCCATTTATTTATTTATTTTTGGCTGCGTTGGGTCTTCATTCCTGCGCGCGGGCTTTCTCTAGTTGCGGTGCGTGAGGTTTATTCTTCATTGCTGTGCGCGGGCTTCTCATTGCGGTGGCTTCTCTTGTTGCCGAGCACGGGCTCTAGGCGCGCGGGCTTCAGTAGTTGTGGCTTGTGGGCCCCAGAGTGCAGGCTTAGTAGTTGAGGCGTATGGGCCCAGCTGCTCTGTGGCATGTGGGATTCTCCCAGACCAGGGCTCGAACCTGCGTCCCCCGCACCGGCAGGCAGACTCCCAACCACTGTGCCACCAGGGAAGTCCCCCTGGTAGTCTTTATATCATATCTTTTATTTTATTTGGCTCAATTTATTGCTATTCAAGAATTTGGTGTCCTCTTCAGTGAGAGGTATTACAGCAGAGTGATTAATAGAGTTGACTTTTAGGCTAGGCGACTTGGGTTTGAAGCTCATCTTTGCCAGTTATCTGTATAACCTTGGGTGAATTATACACCCTCTCTGTGCTTCAAATACCTCATCTGTAGAATGAGAATAATCATAGTACCTACTTCATAGGTTTGTCATAGTATTAAATGAGAATATATGTAAAAATCTTAGAATAGTGCCTGACCCATGGTAGCAGCTCAAGTTTTTATTATTGTTTTCCAGAAATGTGGGAAGTACTACCTTATCTCAGAGCTTTGTTGAGGCATAAATTAAATTCTTCTTTTTATCTGATAGGGCTATAGTAATTGAGTAAGACCTATGTGTCAGGAATTTGTAGGGTGCACAGAAATTATTAATGCTCAAGATGGACATAGTTGTTACCCTCATGGAACTTTTAGTCTGGTAGGGAGTGCAGGTAGGAAGAGACAGATACTACTCACACTTATACAAATTTAAGGAAAATTTTGATTAATGCTGCGAAGTTAAGTGCAGAGTGTTTTACGAGAATGAATTATCCTAGTCCAGATCTACCTCTTCACCTCCCCCCAACTCCCATCCCTAGTTGCTGACAATTGTGGATAGTCTCCTTACTTGAGTCCTTGAAAACACAGCTAAGGGTTGGCTCCAGGTCCTAGTAACATAGGTTGATTTAGGTCATTTCCTCTTTTCCTGAAAGCATCATCTAGCAGTGTTGACCGGGTTTAAGATGACAGGAAGAGTGCATTAGGGTCTGGTCAAACCAAAGAAAGTATTCCTAGAGGTCATTAGAGAGAGTAAATAGGCAGCATTATAGTAAAGATAAGCCAAGGAACAAAAAAGATGATGGATCCCTTTGACTTAAGCGGTGAGAATGGATAGACTGGAAAGAAATAGAAGAGTGTTTAGCAAGACAGATGGATCTAGAGCTGACCAGAGCACGTATGAGGTATTGACTGGTTAAAGAGTTAATGGAATGGCTGTGTTAAGTTTTAATTTCTTTTTTTTTTTTTTTTTTTTGGAGGTACGCGGGCCTCTCACTGTTGTGGCCTCTCCTGTTGCAGAGCACACGCTCCGGACACGCAGGCTCAGTGGCCATGGCTCATGGGCCCAGCCGCTCCGTAGCATGTGGGATCTCCCCGGACTGGGGCACGAACCTGCGTCCCCTGCATCGGCAGGCGGACTCCCAACCACTGTGCCACCAGGGAAGCCCTTAATTTCTTTTTAGACATTTTAATAGAGATCTTGAAAATATATGGAGACCTAGATGGTTTCACTTACTGATGAATTCCACTAAACATTAAAGGAATAGTCCTGATTTTACAAAAATGCTTACAGGAAAAGCAAGAGAAGGATACCTTTTCCAACACATTCTGTGAGGCCAGCATTGCCCTAATACCAAAACCAGGAAAGGACATTTTAAGAAAAGAAAGCTACAGACCAGTATTCCTCACAAACATGGGTGAAAAAGTCCTCAACAAAATATTAACAAATAAAATCCAGCAATGTATTAAAAGGATAATACAACATGAGCAAGTGGGGTTTATCTCAGGAGTTCAAGGTTGGTTTAATATCTGAAAAGCAATTTGGTGTAATTCACCATATTAACAGGCTAAAGTTAACCCCATATTAAATCAAATGCCATCATTTTGATAGATGCAGAAAATATATTTGACAAAAGTCCACAACCATTCATGATAAAAACTCATAGTAGACTAGCAATAGAAGAGGACTTCTTCAGTCTGGTGAAGAATATCTAGGAGATACTTATAACTAACATTATTCTTAGTGGTGAAAGAGTGAGTGTTTTTTTTTTCTACTATTGGGAATGAGGTAAGACTGTCCCTTCTCATTCCTTTTATTCAACATCATACTGGAGATTCTAGTCAGTATGATAAAGCAATAGAAAAAAACATTTAGGTTGGAAAGGATGAAGGAAAACCTTCTTTATTCTCAGACTGTGTGATTTTCTACGTATAAAAACCTAAGGAATTTACAAGAAAAGCTACTAGAACTAATAAGTGAGCTTAGCAAGGCTGAAGGACAGAGGCTGATGTACAAAAACCCATTGTATTTCTATATAGTAGCAATGAAAAATTGGAAGTTGAAAACTTTCTTAAAGTACCATTTTTAATAGGATGAAAAATATGAAATACTTAGGGTTAAATGTGGCCAAAGATGTGTAAGACTATAAAACATTATTGAGAGAAATTAAATAAAGCCTCAGTAAATGGTGAGAAATACTGTGTTCATGAATTAAAAGACTCAATATTGTTAAACTGCCAATTCTATTCGAATTGATCTGTAGATTAAGCATGATTCCAAACAAAATCCTAGCAGGCTTCTTTGTAGAAATTAACAAACTGATTTTAAGACTTATTTGAAAGGGCAAAGGACCTAGAATAGCCAAAACAAAGAACAACAAAGTTGGGGGACATATACTACCTGATTTCAATACTTATTATAAGGCTTTGGTAATTGAGACAGTTTGATATTATCAAGATGGACATATAGATCAATGGAACATAATAGAGAATCCAGAAATAGACCCATACATATATGACTAATAAATTTTCTACAAAGGTGCCAAGGTAATTCAATGGGGAAAGAATATCTTTTCAACAGATGTGCTATTAAAATTGTATAGCCATATGAAAAATAATGAACTTCAACCCTTACCTTGTACCATATATAGAAATTAACTTGAAGTGAATCGTGGATCTAAATGTTTCTGTAAAAACTGTAATCTTTCTAGAAGAAAATAGAGGAGAAAATTCAGTGACCTTAGATTAGGCAAATACTTTTTAAGTGTAATATAAAAAATATGAAATATAAAAGAAAAAAATCAATAAATTTTTAGTTAAAATTATAAACTTTTAGTTTTAATAGACAGTTATAAAAAATGAAAAAGCAAGCCACAGACTAGGAGAAAATATTTGCAAAACACTTATCTCACCAAAAACTTTTATCTAGAATATAAGAACTCTTGTAAGTCAATAATAAACAAACAACCCAGTTAAAAACTGTATTAAAGATGTGTACAGATACTTTACGGAATAAGATATATGGATGGCAAATAAGCATATGAAAAGATGCTCAACATAATTAGTCATTATGGAATGTAAATTAAAAGCACAAAATACTACTGCGAAATCACTAGAATGGCTAAAGTCGTAACGGCTGTGACCATAACCCGTGTTGGCAAGGATATTGAACAAGTATCTCTCATATGCTGCTGGTGGGAAAATAAAATGGTACAGTCACTTTGGAAAACAGTCTGGAAATTTCTTAAAAAGTTAGGCATACACCTAACATATGAGCCAGCTATTCCATTCCTGGATATTTACCTTAGCAAAATTAAGGCATTTGTTCATATAAAGATTTATATGTGAAAGTTCATAGCAGCTTTTTTGGTAATAGTCCCAAACTGGAAACCACTCAAATGTCCATCATCATGGAAACCAATTTTGGTATATCCATTCAGTGGAATACAACTTAGCTGTTAAAAAAAATTAATGAAGTATTGATACGTGTAATAACATGGGTGAATCTCAAAATAATTATGATGGGTGAAAGAAGCTAGACAAAAAAGAATACACTCTGTATGATTCCATTATATAAAACTGGAAAATGGAAACTAATTTATAATGACAAAAGGCAGATCATTGGTTGCCTGGGGTGGGAGTAGGACAGGGGGATTACCAAGGGGCCCCAAAGAAACTTTTGGGGGTGATGGACATGTTCATTATCTTGATGGGATAGTTTCATAATTGTGTATGTCAAGACCAATCAATTTGTGTACTTTAAATATATGTAGTTTATTGTATGTCAGTTATGCCTCAATAAAGCAGTAAAAAATACTGAAAATGAGGAAACAAACAAAAGAAGATATTTGGACAAATGAGTCTGGAGCTCCAAGAAGAGACTGGGACTAGAGATGTAAATTTGGGAGTCATCAACATAGGTGTTAAAACCACACAGTAGATGAGGTCACCTAGAGAGTGTAGCTAGGGAAGGCAGCTGAATCCTGAGTTCTTGGGCAAGCCAACGTTTAGAGGTCAGCAAGAGGATCTCTAGAGGTCAGGTAAGGAGACTGCAGAGAGGCCTGTGCCCCTGATATATTGGGGTATGGACCATTATGGTTAAATTCCACCAGAGCTTGGTTTAGAGAAAAGGCTGATGCATCCTGAGGGTGTAGGGGGCAGAGGACCAAGTGAAATGGGTATCAACAAACTCAGGCTCTCGTAGGCCGTATAACCCGCTTGAATCTAGGGAGGCATTTTTTGAGCTACCTTGCTTGATGACTTTTTCAGACCTGTTGCTGGCAAGAGGAAGCTTCATGGAAGGAGTCAGTATACCTTTAGCCCTTAAGCAAGGAGGAGGAGGATGTTTAGTGAAATATGTTCTCAGGATTAAGCATAGGAAGTCCAGACCAAAGAGGCTAGAGTCAGGAACTTTTGATGAAATCCTTTTAGCTGTAATTTGTAATGTTCCGCCTGTATTATTTCCGCATTCCCCCAAGTGTAAAAACAACTTTCCAGTTAGCAGTACACTTCTTTTTTTTTAAGATTTTTTTGATGTGGACCAATTTTAAAGTCTTTATTGAATTTGTTACAATATTGCTTCTGTATTATGTTTTGGTTTTTTGGCCACGAGGCATGTGAGATCTTAGCTCCCCAACCAGGGAGCGAACGTGCACCCCCTGCATTGGAAGGCAAAGTCTTAACTACTGGGCTGCCAGCGAAGTCCTGAGCAGTATCCTTCTTAAAATGCAAAGAGTCCCTGTTTATCCTCTGTGTTGTCCAATCTGAATCTCTTTAATAGTCAGTCTTGTGGAGAGAAATATTGCAGATGCTAGAGTGGACCATGGCATCTTTCAAGTCAAAAGAAAAGTAGGCTAAGTCCCTAAATCTTGGGTGCTGGGTATTGGCTGGGACCTCAGAAATGGTGCTAGAGCTTAATTGTAGAAAAGCCTCTGATGGTTTTCTTACCAATGCCTAAGACTCCTGAATCAGCACAGAAAAAGGAACTTTGGAGCCCACCAGGCACCTCATCAAGAATCATAGCAGTCACTGTCCTGTACGGGAATGGATAGCTCTGGGGCTTCTAGGCAGATGGGTAGAGGGAAATAGAGGGACTCAGAAGGCCAGTATTAGTATTAGTATTGAGGAGTCTGGAGGGGGGGTGATATTCATGAAGGAGGTGTGCAGAACAAAGCTGAGAGTAGCTGTTTTTTGTCAGAGAAAGATGGATATGAGGATACCTCATTAGAATTGAGGCCAATCCTATAGGCCAGTGCTTGTCTCTAACTTGCAAATGATTCACCTGGGGATTTTGTTGAAATGCAAATTCTAATTTAGTAGATCTGAGGTGGTGCCCCAAATTGTGCATTTCTAACAAGTCCCTAGTCAACATTGGTGCTACGGGTTCTGGAACCATCCTTTGAATAACAAGGCTATAATATGTGAGTCAGGAGAAAAGAAGAAAGAAGCAGCTAGGGAACCTGGGGCTGAACTCTCTGGGCCCAGGATCTGAGACTTGGTTGGCAGGAAGATAGTTGAGGAAGAAATGTGAACCTTAACACTTGTGGCTGGGCCATGATGTCCCCCTGAGAGACTGGATCCTGAACCTCTTATTATTAATGATATCCTTTTGAGCAAGGATTGGAATGGATATAGAGAAAGGCCTAGACTGGCAAGGAGAACCCTACCCTTTGTGTTGCTGGTACAAGTAGAGTCGGGGTGATGACAGAGGGGCTGCCTTGGTATGTATATAGGCCCTCTTCGGCTTTCAGAAGATTTGAAATGTAGAGAGTGGCTCAGGGTTCCTTACTTGTTCCGTTTCTATGGAGTTCCTAAAGGTCTTCACAGTGGTTGCCTGACAACTGCTTTTTATATTAAAGTCAGCCCCATTATGTCTCTTAGGCCTCATTGGAATAAGTATTTCACAGCTTCCCATTCTGAAGAGGGGAGCTCTGTTGGGTATAGCCCACCTGTGACAGTTGTTGGTGACGGGGTCAAACTAGGGAGAAGAGGATATTCAGACTGTCATCAAGAATCCCTGACATGTAGAATATAAACATCTCAAAGCATACTGGCCAATTGTATTACAGGTTTGTTAGTACAAAAGCATATTGTTAACAAAGGAATCTGTCGTCAATGGTGTGAGCAAATGCGAATTAATTGGATTATTCATCTTTGCTTCTCTATTCTTGTGCTCACCCCTCTTGGGTATGTAGACAACAGTTCTTTTAGCTGTAGTAGTAAATAGTTTATTTCACAGCATGTTTTTTGGCAAAATAGATATAGCTGTAGAAGTATCAGGCTGTGAGGCAGTAATAAAAAATAATTTGCTCTCATATAACAATTATGATTTCAGAATTCCTCCGTGCTTTTAGTATTTATATGTAGTTTTTATTACAGTCATTTAATGAAGGATTCTTAGGCAAATGATAGTTTCTTTACTTTGTCAATTTGGAAATTAAGTGACTTGTTTGAGAACTTGGAGTTTTGGGAAACAGGGAGTAGAATCCATATGTCTTGACTTAGCTTAATGTTCTTTCCTTTCCTTATGTTTGTTTTTTTTTGCTCTTTTTTTTTTTTTTCTGTGAGGGTGTGTGTATGTATTTTTATAGCCTGAGGGTTTGTGGCTTTCCTCAGGTTTTCAGAGTGGATGGATGTGTCCCCAAATGGTTAGAAGCCACTGATCTTGATGATTCTGCCTGGAACAGTTCAGGGTACCTGGTGGCTTTTCGTCCTCCACCCCTCCTGCCCTGTGCTAGATGCTGGAGGTACAAACTCAGATAGGTCACATGCTTTGCTCTTTTTTTTTTTTTTTTTTTTTTTTTTTCCTTGCGTTATGCGGGCCTCTCACTGTTGTGGCCTCTCCCATTTGCGGAGCACAGGCTCCGGACGCGCAGGCTCAGCGGCCATGGCTCACGGGCCCAGCCGCTCCGCGGCATGTGGGATCTTCCCGAAACGGGGCACGAACCCGCGTCTCCTGCATCGGCAGGCGGACTCTCAAGCACTGCGCCACCAGGGAAGCCCACATGCTTTGCTCTTAAGGTGCTTGTAGGCTGGTTGGGAGAGGGATGGGAACAGTTGTAGTACGGTTTGCACGATAGAGAAATACATGTTGTTATGCGAGCACTAAACTGAGAGAATTTGGGAAGGTTTCACAGAAGGGGTTCCATTTGAACTATGGTTTGGAAGATGGGAATGGAGAAGGAGAGACGTTTGGTTTTGTCTTAGGATGAGAATGATTTGTTTAGGGCTGAAAATTATTTGGCAGGAGAGGGTGGTGAAAATTTCCACTTTCAGGGAGGAACACATGAAGTAAGGCTCTGTCTTTCTGCCATGCAGTTGACTGAGCGCTGCAGCCCCTCAACCAACTCTCTTAGACACTGGCAAAAGCAGGGAATTGCTAATTGTTACCAAGATCCCCCCCTCTAGGAAGACTAACGTCCTTGACCCCCTTTTACTGAAGCTCACAGTATCCTGCTCTTTACTCTGTAAACTCGTCTAATTGTCATGTATTTGATCTTAGCCCCACCTCTTCCATTTTCTTTTCTTTTTCCCACCAAGTTCGTCTTCCATAATCATCAACAACCTTGTCCTTTATCTTTTTTTAAACTATAATAAATTCATTCTATTATTTTCCTTCTCTTAAAAATCAAATACTGTAGTACATTGCAATTAAGTGTATGTGGACTCTGTGGATGCTGCTGCTGATTGCTAACTTTTTAGTGCTAACTGTGTGCCAGGAACTGTATTTAGTGCCTCACACCATTCTTTAGTCTGCTTTTATCTCTATCCCAGTTTCGTGAATGGGAAACCTGAGGTTTAGCTTAAACATCCTACTTATTTAGGGAACAAATAAATATAACTAGGGAGTGACAGTGTTGGGATTCAAATTCACATCTCCTCATGTCATGACCTCATTGCTATTTGTTATTCCAGAGGTGCAAAGGAGAGAGTTATTTGATCTGTAGATAGATACTGTCAGGTATCATAAAAATCAACATAAATCCAGAAAATAATAATACATGATTTAGTATTAGGCAGTATCCTGAGTTGCCATCATGGGTAAAGAAGATGACTTTATCAATTGAAACGACCAAAGGCCCAGTATTCTTCTTTTTTTTTTTTTTTAAGCAGCATATAGTATCTTTTTATTATGAGTTTTACTGGTCTTGATCTAGTATTTCAGTTAATTTTTTTTTTAATTTTTAAAAAATTTAAAAAATCTTTTACTTAGTAGCTTTTTATGGTTTATTATATATATATATATTTTAATTATTTAAAAAAATTTTAATCTTTTACTTAGTAGCTCCCAGTATTATTCTTAGAAGACAAACAATTTAGAAACAATTAATTAGAATTCTAGTGAACTGAGTGATTGTATCCTAAGGCTAGAGAGATATGAAAGCTACCCATGGCATTAGGGAGGCAAGTATTGGGAACGTGTCTTACCAGACATCTGCCCTACATAATAGATCGAAACCGAGAGAGCTAACCCAATTATAAAGTGAAACCATGAGCTACAGCCCGCTGGACAAGACATATAATCAAAGAGGTTATAGACTCAGATGCCATTCTGGCTTGTTGGCAGCAGATCTCAAATTCATGGGGCATGTGACACAGGTATTCAGAAGGTAGGTAGGCATTTGTCATATAGCCTCCTTCTGGGACTTTGGGACAGGGTTCTAATTCCAGAGATGTGGGACCATCTTATTACAAACAGACTGTTGGAGGCAGCCACTAGGCTGGGAGTCAAGGATAGGATTTAATCCCTGACCTAGGTGAATTGGCTAGAGCGGTACTGGGAGCAAGAACCAAAGCAGAAGACCAACCTTGAAAACCAGAACTCTGGGCCTTCTTTGGCTGTACCAAAGGAGATTTGGGAACCCAGAATTCAGCTCTGGTATCTTGGATCTGGGGGTTGGGTTAAAGCTAAGCCCTCCTATAAGAGGAGCCAAAGCTGTTTAAATATTAACTTCTTTGCTTGATTGGAAACTAGGGTGAGCAGCTTAGTTGATGCAGCCATAGTGAGTGGCCCAGAGAAAATCAGAGTACAGGAGGCTGATAAGAGCGTATTAAAATTAAAATCAGGTGAAACTGTGAAACAGAAGCTGACTAGCTGAAGAGTCAGGAGTGGATTTCAAGTGAAATTTCTTCTCATTGGAACTTAGCTTCTATATTCTTCTGTCTGAATATTTAAAATATAATAAGACAGACTGGAATAGATTTGATATATTGATACCCAATGGAAAATTATAATTTTATTCATTTATCACCCAGGTATTTGTTGAATACCTGCATTTTACTTGGGAATAAATCAACCAAACACTTTGTTAGCTAAGTCTAAATTTCTCTTGGGACAGGATTATTTTACTTAATTTACAACAGAGTAAAGTTTATACGTGAATTAAGAAGGATGGAAAAGCAAGGGCGATTATTCTGTGTTTTCTAACATGTCTGTTGTACAGTTCCTAAGAACACTTATTTTTATGCAGAATGCTAATACTTCAGCAAGGGAATAATAGAAGTATGGATGGACATTTTGGAAGAGATTAGCACAGAAAGAACTTGAGTTTAAAAGGATAAAGGAAGTGCTGATAGGAGTAACTACTCTTGTTCTAAATTAAACAAACAAAAATCAAAGTGCACATTTAATCCCTAACTTTCAATGGCTATTCCGAACCTTCTTATGGTCACATGAAATTGGTCTAGTACAGTAAATTGTTTCCTTTGACAACTAACTTTTCCTTCAAATGATTGTTTTAAAGTTTTGTCTTCCAAGTTCTTCTTTAAATATGCACCCATCATACTAGATTATATTTAATCCAATCTCTTATATAACTACTATCATTTTGGATTGCTCTCAATTCCAGTGGAATTCGGATTTCTTAGAACTGTTTGGTTTCTTGGCCTGCATGGCAGGCCCAAAAAAGACTTGGAAGGTACTTAATCTTGGAGGGCAAGGTCTTTGGAGCCTCCACCCATAACAGTATGGTAGGTAAGGTATATCTACTACCATGATCAGATTTTCCCAAAATTGTTATATACACAAACCTATTTTTAACAATCATCTTTTCTTCTTCTTTATTGCCAGCTCTAGGATCAAATACATCAGGTTCTTGCCTGCTTTAAACATGCCTTCAGATCTCTGTAATTCAAATTGAAATGTCTGAAATAAGGAATGTATCATTTAAGGATAGAGTAGCTTATTTGTGCTGGGAAACTCCCAATTAATATTTCAGGATTATTTGCTAGAAAACTAGTTCATTCCTCCTTAACTCCATGGAGATGGTTTGGTGAAATTCACATTCATTGTAAGGAATGAGTTAATATAGGTAAAGTACTTAAAGCAATACTGGCATATTATAAATCCTCAAGAAATGCCAGATATTACCACTATTCTTCTTTGAAATGAAATGTCAGATATTACCACTATTCTTCTTTGAAATGAAATGTCAGATATTACCACTATTCTTTGAAATGAGGACTGAGAGTTACAGTTAGGCCAAGATCATAATAATGTCTCAAGTTTACTATTCCCAGCTCTTGAATTTACCACTGATAACATTTGCTCATAGCAGACATAAAATGTTCATATAAAATGTTGACATAAAATGTTGATGTCTCAATATGCATTCCTTTGAGGAAATTGTTGGACAGTTGTATGGTAGGCAAGATTATACTGTGGAATGATGTGGTTTATTTCTTACTCATGCCCTTTGCCCATCAAGCTCATCTAGGGTTTTGTTTTACATGATCATCACTCCAGAGCCCAGGCTGAATGGAACAGCTGCCATCAGGAGTACTCCCCTTTTCTGTGGCAGAAGAAAACAGAGCCCTGGAGGGGCCACATTTAAAATGCCTTTGTCCCAAAGCGACTTCATCAGTTCTGTTCACAACTCATTGGCCAGAATGAGTCACCTGGCCCTACTCAACCACAAGAGGGCCAAGAAGTACAGTTCTACAAATTGTCTGCAAGTAGGGATAGCAGGAAATATCTGGTGAAATGCACTGATGACTATCACACTGGATTAATTAGATTCCTTGTACTTTGCATTCCTGACCAGCCATCTGAAAAGTGTATGCCACTGGTCATTAGGGAGATCAGGCAAAAATTTCTATATCATTTACTATAAATACATCACCACTAATGAAAAAAGAATTCAGAAATACCTGAAAATGATCTAGATGGTCTTTAAGATCACCCTTAGTTATGTAACTCTTGCTTTAAAGTGCAGTGTGTAATATAAAGTAAATTTGTTGATCTTCAAATTAAGCTAATGGTGTAATTTTTGTAAGTGAAAGGCAAGGAAGTTTTAAGGAAGTGTACTGGCATTTATTTCGTAATATTTATAAACCATAAAGAGTTTATCATTAGCAGTAGTATTTTGATATTGTTGCTTGCTACTGTTATTGTTAAAAATTTCATTTTTTATTAAAAATTTTTCAACAGGTATATATTATTCTATGTTTTATAGAAACTAGTCATGATTTAGGGCATACACATAATTGTCTTATGAATTTAGGCAACTAGGGAGAGGAATATAGTAGATTTGGAAAACTATAGATATTTTAGTATTTTGGAGCTTGAAATGCAAGATAGGGATATAAAGTGGTAGGAGTTGAGGCCGGGCTGGTAAATGGCAGGTCAGGAGGTTCACATCGTGAAATGTCTACATACTGTGTAAAGGAGTTCTGCCGTTATCATGTAGATATGGGGGAGCCTTTGAAGAATTTTGAGGAGGGGTGATGTAGTCAGATTTGCATAGTAGACTATCATTTTGGTGGTAGGGTAGAGAATTGAAAGGGGTAGGGACTTCCCTGGTAGCTCAGTGGTTAAGAATCTGCCTGCCAACGCAGGGGTCACAGGTTGGAGCCCTGGTCCGGGAAGATCCCACATGCTGCGGAGCAACTAAGCCCGTGCACCACAACTACTGAGCCTGCACTCTAGAGCCCGTGAGCCACAACTACTGAGCCTGAGCACCGCAGCTACTGAATCCTGTGTGTCTAGAGCCCGTGCTCTGCAACCAGAGAAGCCACCACCACAAGAGGCCCGCGTACTGCAACGAAGAGTAGCCCCTGCTCGCCACAACTAGAGAAAGCCTGCGCAGCAGTGAAGACCCAATGCAGCCAAAAATAAATAAATAAATAAAATTTAAAAACATAAAGGAAAGGGGTAAAATTGGTGGGAGATTGACAAGAAAGTTACTTAAGAGAGTCTCAGTGAGTGATGATAAGAGTCACAGTGGCCATGTGGATTGTAAGGAGATGAATTTAAAGACTATTTAATAAGATTTAATAAGATGGAACATGGTGATGTAGTAGGCAAGGGAGAAGGAAGAAGCCAGGATGACTCCTACATTTCAGGCTCAGGTAATTGAGGGGATGATGGCACCATTTGTTAAGTTAGGAAGGAGAGCAGGGACATATGATGGGTTTGTTTGGACACACTGAGTTTGTGAGGTCTGAAGACATATAGGTATATAGAGCTGGGAGGCAGCTGGATATTAGGATTTGGAGTTCAGGAGTGAGATCTTGGCTAGAGGTAGAGATTTTGGTAACCTCAGTGGCACTTGAATAAACTGTCTGGGGATGATTTATGGAGAGATATGGCCACTGAGGATGGAGTCTGAGGAACACCAACACTTAATGGGCATGGAGAGGAAGAGGATCCAGTAAAGGAGACTGAGAAGTGGTGGCCAGAGAGGAAGGAGGAAAACCAGGAGAGAATGTTAGGCTGGGAACCAAGACGCGGGAGCATCTGAATGAGGAGGAAGTAGTCAGCAGTGCCATACTGTTGATAGGCCCAGTGAGGAATTTTAATGAGAAGTTAGATTTGGCTAACGTGGAGCCATCTGTGACACTGGTCAGAGCAGTTTTAGTAGGAAAGAAAAGGAAAGGCAGAAACCAAATCCCAGTGAGTGAAGGGGGGGCATGAAGGAGGCCGTGAAAGGGTAGTGATAAGACACAAAGATGATGGTGATGGTTGTTTTGGTATGAGAAAAACTTGACTTAAATATAGTGTCTTTTTTTAAAAATAAATCAATTTTATTGATTTATTTATTTTTGGTTGTGTTGGGTCTTCTTTGCTGCATGCGGGCTTTCTCTAGTTGCAGCGAGTGGGGGCTATTCTTCGTTGCGGTGCTTGGGCTTCTCATTGCGGTGGCTTCTCTTGTTGCGGAGCGCGGGCTCTAGGCACGCTGGCTTCAGTAGTTGTGGCACATGGACTCAGTAGTTTTGGCTCACAGGCTCTAGAGCGCAGGCTCCGTAGTTGTGGCACACAGGCTTAGTTGCTCCGCGGCATGTGAGATCTTCCTGGATCAGGGCTCAAACCCATGTCCTCTGCATTGGCAGGTGGATTCTTAACCACTGCGCCACCAGGGAAGTCCCTAAATGTAGTATAGTATCTTAAGTCAGATTTCCTAGAGGCAGAGCTTGAGATGGAGAGTCTTGCCCATCTCAAAAAGTAGTCTATTTTTATGAAAGATTTCTGAAATACACCAAGTTACTTAAAATTTAATTACTAAAATCATGACATAGATTAAAAGTTCAAATTTGAGAACAACGTACAGAGAACTGGATTTAACGCTAAAAGAAGTTGGGCCTGGCTGGTAAGAGAATGAATCGATAATGCAGAGCACAGAACCGAGGGTAGAACACGGACGTGCTCTAGAGAAAGCCAGATCAGGTTTTAGAAGCAAATGCACTGGGGACAATTGGCCAGGAGAAGAGAGATGTCCCTATGGCAGTTTTTGGGAACATAGGCACCTTCCAGGGCAACAGTTGGCAAACTTTCTGTAAAAGACAAGATAGCAAATGTTTGAGGCATTGTGGGCCACATGGTTCTGTCACGACTTCTCAACTCTGCCAGTGCAGCACAAAAGCAGCTCTGTTTCAGAAAAAACTTCATTTTCAGAAGCAGCTGGGTTTGGCCTGTGGGTGGTAGTTTGCCGACCCCTCTTCTAGAGGCATGATTAGACCTCATGACGGACTTTGCTCCTGCCCAGCCAACCAAGCAACTGTAGAAGCCTTGACACAGACCCCTGCTTCTCCTCCTTAAACAGCAGGACAGCTCTGCTGGGAAACGTTTTCCTGTTTTGACTCCATCTCAGTATTTCAGGCTTTTAGTTCTTGAGTCTTTTGATTTTGAATCAGACAATGTTAGAGTCTCTTTCTTTGTGGGTTCTTGAAAATTAGTTTGCATGGATTCTGTGTTTCGTTTTCCTTTAGAGTTTTCTCTTTAATAATATGTGTGAACGTTAAGCTTGCAGCCCATTAAGAATTCTGTATGTATTTACCATAGTTTTAGATCATTTTTGATCAGGTTAGAAATAGATTTTGCAGATTAAGTTCTAAGTAATATTTTTTGGAAGCAGGGGAAATTGAATGGGAAGCACACGGCCACCTTAACTTTGTTTCCTTACTACTGCTTATTCTAGTTTCATTCAGTTTCTCATCCAGTGTCCCTGGGCTCTGCCCTTATGCTTTAGGCCTTTTTGCCATTTACTTGAGCAGTAGGTAGTATGTATCAGTGCTTGAAGTGATCAGAGAGAAGACAAGTAGTTTTCCACTAAGTCCTTTTTAAGTGCCAAACCAGGCCCATTTGTGTCGCTGTAAAAATTGTCATTGGTACAGGATGTAGTAGAGGAGGACAGTAGTAGGTCAGGTAAAGGTCAGTGTTTGAGGCAAGTGACAAAGATCAGTTGAAAGGGATGAGTATAAGGCTACAAATGAGAAGTGTGGTCATGGTCAGGAACCAAGGAGATTTCTAGCAGGTTGGGATATAGAACAAATGATGGAGATAAATGGTTTAGAATATAAACTGTCAGCAGGGTCAGGGGAGGGCTGACTCAAACCTTCGTTGAGTGCTTACTGTGAGTCAGGCATCATGCCGTACCTTAGGAATATGGTGTGAATGAGGTAGGCAGAATCCGGTTCTGCATCTAAACCACAGAACATAGAAGACGACTTGAATAACTGTTCTCTCAGTTCTCCCAAAGATGGTACTTAAATAGTGCCATTCTAGGTTCAAAGTAGAGAAGTCAATTCATTATGTATAATGGATGCCTTAGTGTATAAGGGCTTACTTTTCTTGCGGAACCTGGATTGAGAAAGTCAGTCTAGTAGAGCCACATGAAGTGGTGAGGGCAGTGGTAGAGGAAGTCCTGGAGTGCTGTGGGAGTGCACGATAGGGATGTCCTGCTAGGCTGCATAGCATCTAGGAATGCCTTCTGGAAGAAATGAAGTCTGAATGGAAAGTAAGTTTTAACTATATGAAGAATAGGGAATAGAGACTTGATGGAAAGGAGAGCCTAGCCTGCTCTAAATCCTAAAAGTTGTTTATTAGCTGGAGTGGAGGCTGTGAGGAGAAAAGTAGTGGCTGGAGATAAGTCCTTGTCAGCCTTATTGGGGGCTCCTTCTCACTGGGTACTGGCAAAGGCCAGTTGTAGACTCGAAGACCCAGGTCTTGCTGCGTGAATGTCAAGATGAGCTGGATACTTTTGCAATTCTTGGTACATGGTTATTTCTTTTCCTGGAACCACTGGTGGAATGAGGTTTGTTATACACTATGATGGAGTATCCTCAGCCTGTAAACATGATAGTCTCAGATACTTTGGGATAAGATCTTGTTGTCTTTTGACAGTAAAGAGGTTGAGCCTTGGCAGCCTGGGTATATTGCTTTGGGGCCTTCTGTCTGTCCTCTTCAGTACATTCTTAGTGTTGGGTGTGGTATTTCTTTTGGGGTACTCTGGATCTTTGCAACTCAGAGTGTGGTCTGTGTACCAGCAACATTACAGAATCTCGGGCTCTACCCCAGGACCCACTGAATGAGAATCTGCATTTTAACAAGATTCCCAAGTGATTTGTATGAACATTTAATTTTGAGAAGCACTGATGTGGATGATTAAAGAATTAACTCTTCTGTTCTTTTAAAATAAAAGTTACATTGGCACTATGGAGAAAAGAGGAAGATACATATGACACTATTACAGGTAATCTTGGAGGAGCGTCATGAGTGCAGTGTCACTTGTTGGGGCTTCAGAGGTTTGAAGTAATAATTTCCTTGTTTTAGCAGAATTAGACTCTGCCCTTCCCCCTTATACCCCCTGCTGCTTCCCCAATTAGCTCTAGCAAATGGAGGATGGAGAGATTATTCTTATAGTTGTAGTTAGAAAATGTCTACTAATTAGTTTATTGAAAAAAGATTTCGGGACTTCCCTGGTGGCACAGTGGTTAAGAATCTGCCTGCCAATGCAGGGGACATGGGTTTGATCCCTGGTCTGGGAAGATCCCACATGCTGCGGAGCAACTAAGCCTGTGTGCCATAACTACTGAGCCTGCTCTCTAGAGCCCATGAGCCACAACTACTGAGCCCATGTGCCACAACTACTGAAGCCCGTGTGCCTAGAGCCCGTGCTCCGCAACAAGAGAAGCCACCGCATGAGAAGCCCACACACCGCAACAAAGAGTAGCCCCCTCTCGCTGCAACTAGGGAAGGTGCACGCACATCAACGAAGACCCAACACAACCGAAAAAAGAAAGAAAAAAAAAAAGATTTCAGTCTGTATCTTGAGTTGTTTTTATGCCAGTAATTTTTCTGTAACCCTCTTTCTCCCACATTTTTAGGAAATCATTTTTATATTAAGTTCAAACAATCATGTCATTCCTTGTTAGCCTCCAGTTTCATTCATTTTTTTTTCCTAAAGAATTACCTCTTACACTGTGTTTAATACATGTTTTTATGATGCAGGCTTTCTTTTTTTCCCTAAATCACTAATTGAGACCTGATTTTAGGAGTTTGCAGCATGTTATAAAAGTCTTTTTGAAAAGTAAGCTTACAGAATATTGAAAAAACATTTTAATGTACAGAATTTTGTATCTTGAAACACTCCAAAGTATGAAACAGCTTTTAATAACTTAAGCATTATTATTATTCTTTCTGCCCTATGCCATTGTCATATCACATGCTATTGCATCAGATGGTATTGAAAAGAAAAAGAATAATATAAGCTTAAAGGGTAAAAACTAGAAGAGGCAAACAAAACCAGTCTAAAGCTGTTTAAATGTCTATATTTGAAATTTATCAAAAGGATATATTATTCTTTAATGAATAAAGCACTCACATTATCAAAATAATTTGTTATTTATAATTGGAATTATTTTATTTTTTTTTTTATTTGGATGTTTTCTTGACTTCGGTAAGATTAATTTTTTTTTTTTTTTTCCCGGTACGCGGGCCTCTCACTGTTGTGGCCTCTCCCGTTGTGGAGCACAGGCTCCGGACGCGTGGGCTGAGCGGCCATGGCTCACGGGCCCAGCTGCTCTGCGGCATGTGGGATCTTCCCGGACCGGGGCACGAAGCCGTGTCCCCTGCATTGGCAGGCGGACTCTCAATCACTGTGCCACCAGGGGAGCCCTAATTTTTTCTTTTTTAGATAAAATTCACATAACATAAAATTCACATTTTAATCATTTAAAAGGGTACAGTTCAGTGGTTTTAGTATATTCACAGTGCTATACAACCATTACCACTCTCTTATTCTAGAACATTCTCATCACCCCAAAAAGAAATCCTGTTCCCATTAAGTAGTCACTCCCCCTAGAACCTGAGAACTACCAGTTTTTTATCTATATAGATTTCTCTGTTCTGGACATTTCATGTAAATGGAATCATACGGTATTTCTCTTTTTGGTTCTGGGTTCCTTCATTTAGCATGTTTTCAAGGTTCATCCACATTGTAGCATATATCAATATTTCATTCCTTTTTATGGCTGAATAATATACCATGACACAGATATACCAAATTTCGTTTATCTTTTCATCATTTGATGGACATTTGGGTTGTTTCCACTTTTGGCCATTATAAATAATGCTGCTATGAACATTCACAAACAAGTTTTTGTGTGAGTCCATGGTTTTCAGTTTTCTTGGGTACAAACCTATCAATAGAATTATTGGGTCATATGGTGAATCCATGTTTAACAGAAATGATTTTTGTAATGTAGATCACTAAAATACACTGTCCCCAAACTTTTCTGATCCAAAAGGAATTAGTCTGGTGAATATAAACACAGTTTTAGCCCTGAAAAGATCTGTTTTTTGATAGTTAGTCTGTTGTATGAGCAGTGTATGAACTGTTTTTTTTCTGTTCCTTTTCACATGGAGGTCACTATTTGGGATATTTCAAAATAGCACCCCATCTGTTACCTAGCCTGTAAAATGATGACCCTTTGGTTTATTGTTTTGTGAGTTACTTCTGGAGCATCAGAAGTTCCCTTTTAAAAAATATTGTGGGGCTTCCCTGGTGGCGCAGTGGTTAAGAGTCCGCCTGCCAACAGGGGACACGAGTTCCAGCCCTGGTCCGGGAAGATCCCACATGCCGCGGAGCAACTAAGCCTGTGCGCCATAACTACTGAGCCTGCGCCGTAGAGCCCATGTGCCACAACTATTGAAGCCCATGCACCTAGAGCCCATGCTCCGCAACAAGAAAAGCCACCGCAGTGAGAAGCCCACGCACCGCAACGAAGAGTAGCCCCCGATTGCCGCAACTAGAGAAAGCCCGTGTGCAGCAACGAAGACCCAATGCAGCCAAATTAAAAAAAAAAAAAATATTTTGGGCACTTAATAAGAGTTAGATATACCCGGGCTGTTTTGTTGCTGTTGTTAAAGGAGGTTGATTATTATTTTTACTGTTGTAATTGTTGTTGTTGTTGAAATAATATGTCATTGAATTACAGCATAGAAAGTAGATTAGGTTCATTACCTAAGAAAATTATTCAAATGATATCTATGTTGGTGGGAATGTACATTGATACAGCCACTATGGAGAACAATATGGAGGTTCCTTCAAAAACTAAAAATAGGGCTTCCCTGCTGGCGCAGTGGTTGAGAGTCTGCCTGCGATGCAGTGGACACGGGTTTGTGACCCGGTCTGGGAGGATCCCACATGCCACGGAGCGGCTAGGCCCGAGAGCCATGGCCGCTGAGCCTGTGCGTCCAGAGCCTGTGCTCTGCAACGGGAGAGGCCGCAACAGTGAGAGGCCCGCGTACCGCAAAAAAAATACAACAACAAAAAACCCCACTAAAAATAGAACTACCATATGACCTAGCAATGCCACTACTGGGCATATACCCTGAGAAAACCATAATTCAAAAAGAGTCATGTACCACAATGTTCACTGCAGCTTTATTTACAATAGCCGACATGGAACCAACCTAAGCAGCTTTATTTACAATAGCCAGGACATGGATCTGTCCATCAACAGATGAATGGATAAAGAAGATGTGGCACATATATACAATGGAATATTACTCAGCCATAAAAAGAAACGAAATTGAGTTATTTGTAGTGAGGTGGATGGACCTAGAGTCTGTCATACTGAGTGAAGTAAGTCAAAGAGAAAAACAAATACCGTATGCTAACACATATATATGGAATCTAAAAAAAAAAGAAAAAGTTCTGAAGAACCTAGGGGCAGGAGAGGAATAAAGATGCAGACATAGAGAATGGACTTGAGGACACGGGGTGGGGGAAGGGTAAGCTGGCACGAAGTGAGAGAGTTGCATTGACATATATATACTACCAAATATAAAATAGATAGCTAGTGGGAAGCAGCCCCATAGCACAGGGAGATCAGCTCAGTGCTTTGTGACCACCTAGAGGGGTGGGATAGGAAGGGTGGGAGGGAGGTGCAAGAGGGAGGGGGGATGGGGATATATGTATATGTGTAGCTGATTCACTTTGTTATAAAGCAGAAACTAATACACCATTGTAAAGCAATTATACTCCAGTAAAGATGTTAAAAAAAAATCCATGTACTACCGGTCTTAGCCATCCTTTAGATAATTAAATCAATAAAAGACTTTGCATTTATTTCTTTAAATTTTACCTTTTTGTTTTCCATCCATCTTTGACCTTATTGATATTTTGAATATTGGTTTAATCATCTTCACAATTAGCTGTTTCTCCTTGATGTATTCCTTAAAGGAGATATGAACACAGATGCCAGAGCTCAGAGGAGAGGAGGGGACAGCTCTGCCTAAGGAAATCGGTTAAAATTTCTTAGAATAGATGACATTTGAATTTCAGTTTAAAAGGAGAGTTTGCCAAAAGAAAATTCTGGCAAGAGGAGAATGTTTTAGGCAAAGGGAACTATACATTTTAAGGAATTTAAGCATATATTCCTCCCAAGTCTAACCTGGTAGGGGCAAGCATTGTGTCATATTTATGTTTATATTCATGGCATCCTGGAAGGAGCATGGGCTTTTTGAGTCAGATTGGGGTCCACATTCTAGACCCTTTGCTTATTGACCCTGAGGTTCAGAGGCCTCATTTATAAATATGATTTATATTTAAGTTTCTTGGTAAGGATTAATGAGCTACAGTCACCTAAAGTAGTGTCTGGCAAGTAGGTGCTTTTAAAATGTTTCATTTTTTCACTTTCTTTCCCTTGTATCTAGTTGCCCAATAACTGACATACAGTGGGTGAGGAATAAATACTTGAACAATTTTAGTGTTTCCAAACAATATGAGAAAAATGACTGATACTGTTTCTTTTGATGTAAAATTTTGTGACTAAAAAGCACAGGGTGAATTCACTAAATTTAGTGGTCTTACAAAGCAGAAATTTGTTTTCTTAAGAACTAAATTTAATTGTAGGAGAAAACAGCCCTGGATCAAGTTAGGTTTGCTGGTTGTTTGCACATGGGAGCTGGATGTAATTTATCCCCGCTGAATATCCAAGATGGACTATGTTGATTGTAAATGTTTTCTGTAATGTTTCTTCACTACTGTTTACAGGTGGTTTTTTATTTGTTTTCATCTTACTTTCCTTTGGTTTAAAGAATTAAATAAGTGTGGTTGTAGAATAAATTGTTCCAGGATAGTCTCTTTTCTCCCCAAGGCCCAGATGCTGTATCTCACCTATTTCTCAGTGAATATTAGCTCAGACTAGAGTCATCTAGCCCTTTGTTACCAGTTACATCCTTATTCCTTTGTGTGACATAGAGGCCTACCATGACCTGACCTGTGCCCTCTTGGACAACCTTCAGTGTACACTTAGACTTTAGGCACCACAGACTGGAGGTCTTTGAACAAGTACTGTGTAGCTGCATGCCTGCATTTTCTTTTCACACACATTGTTTCCTTTGCTTGCAATTTTCTGCTTATATCTCTCCCTCTTTCCCGACTCTCCTTTCAAGACTGGATTCACAGGTTTTAGCCTCTGGGAACCTTTACTTTATATCTCCACAGTTGTTACCCAAGGTTGCTGTTTTACTGAATTGAAAGATCTTCAGATGTTTTTCATCCCTTACTACAGAGCCTTTATATAATTTTTGTTCACGTTCCAACGGTATTTGATGTTTTCTTCTGGGTATTATTTTTGTTGCTTATTATCCATGACTCCCACCGTATGATGATGTTAAAAGTGGCAGCTACCATTTATTCAGTCCTATTCTGTGATAAGCACTCTTCTAGTTCCATGTAAATACTGTATATTGCAGATATAGATTATTTGTAAGGTGGACTAAACTGTAGTATTTATTTTTCATTATTCATATACTCATTTCTAAATAGGCCAGAGCATATTGATTTTTTTTTTTAACATCTTTATTGGGGTATAATTGCTTTACAATGGTGTGTTAGTTTCTGCTTTATAACAAAGTGAATCAGTTATACATATACATATGTTCCCATATCTCTTCCCTCTTGCGTCTCCCTCCCTCCCACCCTTAATTCATGAGGGGGCAATGTGTGGCAACAGATGAAAAGTCAGTCCCTAAATCAGAAAATTCTTGAATTTGGGTTTTTGTTCATACTTCCATCTTCAAGCTATTTCTGTTAAGGTTGAAAAAACTTAGAAAATATATTGGTATCAGTTTTATTATTAAATTATTTAAAAAGTAGTTTAAAGGTGTGTTTTTTTAAACAATAAATTAAGGCAGGGAGGTACTTATATATCTGTTAGTGTCTCCTTTATTCTTGTTGATGTGCTGATTCGTTCAGCAAATATTATTTTGGACGTCTGTGTGATGATTCGTTCAGCAAATATTATTTTGGACAATAAAGGAATATATATGTCATAGAATATAACAGACAGTGTGCTGCCCTCATGGAACATACGGAAAGTTTATATCATCTGTTAGGCCTGAATGGATCCAGGGAGGCTTGTTTTCGAAACCTATTTTTGTTTCTTTGTTTAGGAACCCTAAGGAGGTTTAACTAATGTCTTAACATTTGGAAACTGCTTTAACAAATGCAAAAGTGAGAGGTGCTTTTTAGCTGTTTCTAATTTGAAAGGAAAATTCTGTTCTTTCAGCAGAAAATAAGTTGTCTCTTTAGCTAAGTTCATTTGGGGAAAGAAAAACCAGTCCTAGTATTATACACTTACAGTATGATTTTTGTCTTAGAATTAATAAGTTAAATGCCTTCCCTAAACTCATTCATTTTAGGGTTATTTGGTACCTTTTTTGAGGTACCAAATAACCTTTTGAGGTGTAAACTTGATTAAAGAATGAATCACCTTTCACTTTATTTTCCTTCCTTCCATTTTGCCTTGAAGCTTTCCACTGATAGCTGTCGTTTCTAAGAAGCTGCATTGGGAAAGGGTATTGCTCCCTTCCTCTTTCCTTGTTCTTTAGGCCATCATCTCGAATCCTTAATGTGAATTGAGAATGTGCACATGTGTCTGTATGCATTGCAGGGGGAATTTTTTTAGGGAGTTGGAGGGTACTTGTAAATAGTTGGACCAGGATTAGTATAGGAGAAAAATCAAGAAAGATAAAATTCATGTATGTATTCGGACATATACATATATATGGAAGAATATCTATAATATAGGAACTGCCCAAAGCACTTGCAGTCTTACATTTTGTAAGTTCCATAAACTCTTGACCCGTTATTGAATTATAATTCGTTTATTGTGTTGTATGTATTTTGTACCCTAGAATTTCTAGCCACAGTAGAAGCATTTGGCTGATGGTGTTTATTTAAAAATTTTTTTTAAAATTTATTTTATTTATTTTATTTTTGGCTGCATTGGGTCTTCGTTGCTGCACGCAGGCTTTCTCTAGTTGCGGTGAGTGGGAGCTACTTCGTTGTGGTACACGGGCTTCTCATTGTGGTGGCTTCTTTTGTGGAGCATGGGCTCTAGGCACACGGGCTTCAGCAGCTGTGGCATGCAGGCTCAGTAGTTGTGGCGCACGGGCTTAGTTGCTCTGCGGCATGTGGGATCTTCCCGGACCAGGGCTTGAACCCACGTCCCCTGCATTAGCAGGCAGATTCTTAACCACTGCGCCACCAGCGAAGCCCGCTGTTTACTTTAAAAAGGCAGAAAATCCACCCTCAAGTCATCTCAGTTTCTGGTTCCATCAGGGTAATCCATCCCCATTCTAACTGCCTGCTTAAAAAAAAGTGAATCTTTAGAAGAAGAAGAGAATATCTTCTATTTATAATTTTGCATCTAAAATGTCTGTCATTTAACAAAAAAATTACCATATATGCCAGGAGACAAGACAAATAATAGAAAACCTAAAAAGGAAAAAAAGAAACCCAAAAGCGACACACCTACAGATAATTCAGATTTTGGTGTTAATTAGAAATTGATTTTAAAATAATGAGTTAAAGGACTTCCCTGGTGGCACAGTGGTTAAGAATCTGCCTGCCAATGCAGGGGACACGGGTTCAAGCCCTGGTCTGGGAAGATCCCACATGCTGCGGAGCAACTAAGCCTGTGAACCACAACTACTGAGCCTGGGCACCACAACTACTGAGCCCATGTGCTGAAACTACTGAAACCCGCATGCCTAGAGCCCGTGCTCCACAGCAGGAGAAGCCACTGCAATGAGAAGCCCATGCACTTCAACATAGAGTAGCCCCTGCTTGCCACAACTAGAGAAAGCCCATGCGCAGCAATGAAGACCCAACACAGCCAAAAGTATAAATAAATAAAAGAGTTAATATGCTCAAGGTAATACATGACAAAATGGAGAATTTCACCAGAGAACTGGTATCTACAGAAGGAGAATGGATAGAAATTCTAGAAATGAAAAAAAAATTGATTACTTAACATATATGTTTAGCTACAAATTAGATACTACAGAAGAGGGGATTAATAGACTGGAAAATAGCTCAGTGAAACAATTTAGACTGAGGTATGGAGAAAATAAAAGGGGAGAAAATACACATATGAGCTTAAAATACATATTAGACACTAAGAAAAAAACTTACATTTGTATAACTTGAGGCAAGGAGGAAAGGAGAGAGGGAATGAGACTCAAACACTATATTAAGGAAAAATGGCCAAGAATTTTCCCATACTTGCAAAAGACGTTAGGCCAAAGACTTGAGAGACTTGAAAAAGCCCAACTAGGATTGATACAAAGCAAATCATAGGTAGGCATACTGCAGTAAAACTTACAAAAGCCAAAGAGAAAACTCTTGAAAGGAGATAGGAAAATAAGATACCTTCAAAGGAATAACAGTGGGACTAAACACTGACATTTCAAATGAAACTGATGAAACCCAGAGGATGATAGAATGGTATCTTTTAAAGTACAGAAAGAAGGTAATTGCCAACCTCGGTATCTATACCCAGTGAAAGTATTTTTCAAAAGTAAAGGCAAGATTTAGATGTAATAGACAAATTTCTTTGAAATGTCCAACGAAATGTTCAGAAGAAAAAATAGAAAATCTGAATAGTTGTATATCTAGCAAAAAAAATTGAATCTTTAATTCATTTTTTTTAAACAAGGTAAATGCCAGGGTCAAATGGCTTTACCAGTGAATGCTTCCAAATATTAAAGGATGAAAAATAGCATCAGTCTTAAAAAAACTCTTCTGGGGAATAGAACAGTGTTTTATGAGGCCAAAATATTCTTGATATTAAAAAATGACAAAGACGATACAAGAAAATTATAGGAAAGTCTCTCTCATTAACAGAGATGGAAATATCCTAAGTAAAACAATAGGAAATTGAATCCATAGATATATAGAAGGTATGATATATTAAGGCCTAGTGGGATTTATACCAGGAAGGCAAGGTTGGTTTACTACTCAGAACTCAGTTAATAGGGAAGGTGATGGTCCAAGGGTACAAAATTTCAGTTATGCAAGATAAATTCTGGAGATTTGCTGTATAGCAAGGGTCCCCAACCCCCAGGCCGTGGACTGGTACTGGTCCGTGACTTATTAGGAACCGGGCCACACAGCAGGAGGTGAGCAGCGGGTGAGTGAGCGAAGCTTCATCTGCCGCTCCCCATCGCTCCCCATCACTCATGTTACCGCATGAACCATCCTCCCCATCACTTGCATTACTGCCTGAACCACCCGCCACCACAAGTCTGCGGAAAAAATTGTCTTCCATGAAACCGGACCCTGGTGCCAAAAAGGTTGGGGATCGCTGCTATACGGCATAGTGCCTATAGCTAACAGTGCTATATTGTATACTTAAAATTTGCTAAGGGGGTTGATCTTAAGTATTTTTACCATAAAAATAAAATTAAAGTGGGTGGAAAAAAACTTGGAAGGAGATAGATACGTCTGTGATCTTCATGATGGTGGTTGTCGTTTCTTTGGATGTATACTTATCCCCAAACTTATTGACTTACGTATGTTAAATATGTCCAACTTTCTGCATGTCATTCATATCTCAATAAAGTGGTTAAAAATGGACAAAAACTCAATAAAATTAACCACATTAATAGAAGAAAAGGAAAAATCATATGATTTACCTCAGTTTTTGCAGAAAAGTACTCGGTAAAATTCAGTACTCATTTTTTTTTTTTTGGGGGGGGGGCCATGCCATGCAGCTCATGGGATGTCAGTTCCCCAACCAGGGATTGAACCCAGACCACCTCGGCAGTTAAAGCCTGGAATCTTAACCATTAGGCCACCAGGGAACTCCCAATACTCATTTTTAAAAAATATTTTATTTTATTTATTTATTTTTGGCTGCGTTGGGTCTTTGTTGCTGTGTGTGGGCTTTCTCTAGTTGTGGTGAGTGGGGGCTACCTCTCCGTTGCAGTGCGCGGGCTTCTCATCACATTGGCTTCTCTTGCTGCAGAACACGGGCTCTAGGCGCATGGGCTTCAGTAGTTGAACACGGGCTCGCGGCTCTAGAATGCAGGCTCGGTAGTTGTGGTGCACGGGCTTAGTTGCTCTGCGGCATGTGGAATCTTCCTGGACCAGGGCTCGAACCCGTGTCCCCTGCATTGGCAGGCGGATTCTTAACCACTGCGCCACCAGGGAAGCCCTCAATACTCATTTTTGATAAAAGTTCTTAGCAAACTAGTAATAGAAGAAACCCCTTTAACCTGCTAAAGGCTTTTAGCCAAAAAAACCTACAAAACATCATAATTAATGGTGAAACACTGAAAACTTTCCTTCTGATAGTCTAGGGTATAAAACAAAGATGCTCATTATCACCACTTCTGTTCCACATTGTACCAGAAGTCATAGTCAGTGCAGTAAAGCAAAGGAAACAGGTAGAGGGTTGGGAAAGGAAGCCAGAAATCATTATTTTTAGATTGCTTGATTTTATACATGAAAAGAATTAAGGCTGCTACATACACAGTCAACTTACAAAAATTATTTGTATTCCTGTATATCTGTAACAAACCAATAATCCTTAAAAATATGCTACCCTTTACATTAGCATATAAAAAGGAATACCTTAGGATAAATATAATGAAAGATTTCATTATATTCATAAATATAATGTAAGACCTCAACATTAAAAGTTACATGATGTTATCAAGAGACGTTAAAGATGCCCCAGCTAAATGATCTTGGACTGTAAGATTCAATATGGTAAAAATGTTAATTCTTTCCAAAATGATCTGTAGATTCCACACAATCCCAGCAAGCATTTTTATATGTGTGTGGAAAGTGACCAACTGATTGTAAGTAGTGTAAAGGCCAAAACTAACCAAGGTAATTTTGAAGAACAAAGCTGGAGATCTTACACTACCCAACGTCAAGATTGATCATAAAGTGAGCACAATTAAGACAGTATGGTATTGATACAAGGAGAGACAAATAAACTGATGAATGGAGTAGAAAGTCCAGAAAAACACTCATTCATATACAGCCACTTGATTTGTGACAGGGGTGACGAGGCAATGAAGTGGGGGAAAGAATCTTTTCAATTTGGATATCCAACGTGGAGAAAAGGAATGCTGACCCTTATCTCACACCATACATAAAAATAAATTCTAGATTGGATTACAGATCTGTATTACAAATATATTACAAATATAGAAGGGGAGCAGTAAAGCTTTTAAAAGAAAGCATGGGAGCATATCTTTATAACCTTGGGGGCAGCAAAGACTTCTTAAACAGGAAACAAAAAATACTAACCATAAAGGGGAAAAAACCCCAATAAATTGGAGTACATTAAAGAACTCTGTTCATTAAAAACACCATAAGCAAAGTTAATATTAATCTACACAATGGGAGAAAATATGTGCGACACATCTATCCAATAAACGACTCATGTCTAGTTTATAAGGAATTCCCGCAAATCACTGAGGAAAAAAAACAAGCAAATAGAAAAATGGGCAAAAGACTTAAAACCTTCACAAAAAAAGGATATCCAAGTGGCCAATAAATTTATAAAAAGATGCTCAGCTTCATCAGTTATCAGGAAAGTATAAGTCAAAACCATAATGCAGTACCACTTCATAACCTACCTAAAGTACTAAATTGAAAAGGACAGGCAATACTAAGCATTGGCGAGGTGTAGAGTAACTGGAACGCTCATACACTGCTAGTAGGAATCTCAGTCAGTATGGCCGCTTTGAACAGCTGCTTGCTGTCATCTGCTAAAGCTGCAGATACCTTATGATCTAGAAGTTCCATTCCTAGGTACTTGCTCAACAGAAATGGATACATCTATGCACCAAAAACATGTTCATGAATCTTCAAAGCAGCATTATATAAAATAGCCCCAACTAGAAACCACCGAAATCTTCATCAGTAGTAGCATGGTTGCGTACATTGTGGTATATGTATACAATAGATTTTTATATAGCTGCAAGAATGGATGAAATACAGCATGTGGAACAATTAAGTATGACTCTGACAAACGGTGAGGCATAGAAGCTAAACACAAAAGAATATTTGTGGTATGATTCTTTATTATAAACATGTAAAACTGTTTTATGCTTTTGTCAGGATGTTTATCTTGCAAGGGGTAATAACCAAAAAGGGCAAGAGAGTGGTTTCCAGGGTGTTGAGTCTAGTAGGCAGAATTCTAAGATGGCTTTCAAAAGCCCCTTCTGCTGATATACACACCACATGTGGTCCTCTCCCCTTGAGTGTGAATGGAAACTGTGAATATGATAGGCTGTTGTTCCAATGAGTAAGTTTACATTATTTGGCAAAGGTAAAGGGATTTTGCAGATGCTACTGAAGTCCCTAATTAATTGACATTGAGTTAGTCAAAAGGGAAATTATCCATCTGAGCCTGACCTCATCAGGTGAGCCCTTTAGAAGAAGGTCTAAAGGTCAGAGAGACTCTCCTGCTGGCCTTAAAGAAGCAAAGCTGCCATGAGTTCTACAGCTGCATGGAAATGAAATTCGTCAACTGTGATTCAAGTTCATAAGAGGACCTTGATCCTTAAGCCATAGGTGAGACAGCAACCTCAGGTGACACCTTAAAGGCAGCCCAGTGAGATCCTTAGCACAGGACCTAGGTAAGCCATGCCTCTGGACACCTGACCCACAGAAACTGCGAGATAATAAATGTCTTGTTTTAAGCTGCTAAGTTTGTGGTAAGTTTTTAGGCAGCATAGAAAACTAATACACTGGTAATACTCTATTTCTTGTAGCAATGTGTGTATGTGTTTACCTTGTAAACATTTGTCGTATTATAGTTATGTTTGTGTACAAGTAAAAATGAATTATATTGAATATTGAATAAAGTGTTTACTTTAAAACAAGTAAAAAATTAATAGCATTCTTCTGTATTACCTTTGACCAGTATACAAAATATAATCAAATAATTATGTTGTAATTGTACTGGTCAAGTTGAACACAAGCAGATTTGGTCATAAAATTAAATATTCCTTTCCATTAGTGAACTCACCTTCTGTCCTTGCTCTCTTATTGACATGTCACTTATATTTTACATGTTTCCCCCAGTGGTTTCACTCTGAGTGTCATAGAATCTTTTTTTTTTTAATATTTATTTATTTATTTGGCTGCACTGGGTCTTAGTTGCAGCACGCAGGATCTTTGTTGCTGTGTGGGGGATCTTCACTGGGGCATATGGGATCTTTAGTTGTGGAATGCGGGATCTTTAGTTGCAGCATGTGGGATCTAGTTCCCTGACCAGAGATCGAACCCGGGCCCCCTACATTGGGAGCGTGGAGTTTTAGCCACTGGACCACCAGGAAAGTCCCTGTCATAGAGTCTTGAAGCTGGAGGTGTAATGATTTTCCAGTCTAACTTCCATATTTTACTTTTTCCTATTTAAAAAAATTGAGGTATAATTGACAAATAACATTATATTAGTATAAGGTGTACAACATAATGATTTGATATTTGTATGTATTGCAAATTGATCACCACAGTAAGTCTTCACCACATAGACTTATGTAATACCTGTCACCATACATAGTTACAAGAAATTTTTTTTTCTTGTAATGAGGAATTTTAAGATTTACTGTCTTAGCAGTTTTTAAATATGCAATACGGTATTATTAAATATAGTCACCATGCTGCATACTACATCCCCAGGAGTTACTTATTTTATAAGTGGAAATTTGTACCTTTTGACCCCCTTCACCCGTTTGGCTCACCTCTGGCGATCACCAGTCTGTTCTCTGTGTCTATGAGCTTAGTTTTTGTTTATTTAAAAAATTCCACATATGAGATCATAAGGTATTTGTTTTGCTCTGTTTGACTTATTTCACTTAGCATAGCATAGTACCCTTAAGGTCCATCTATGTTGTCACAAATGGCAAGATTTCATTCTTTTTTATAGCTGAATAGTATTCCATTGTGTGTGTGTGTGTGTGTGTGTGTGTGTGTGTGTGTGTGTGTGTGTATCTGCTTTATTGCTTTTTCCGTTCATTCACTGATGGACACTTAGTTGCTTCCATATCTTGGCTATTGTAAATAATGCTGCAGTGAACATAGGGGTGCATATATCTTTTCAAATTAGTGTTTTCATTTTCTTTAGATAAATACCCAGAAGTAGAATTGCTGGATCATGTGGTAGTTCTAGTTTTAATTTTTTGAGGAAGCTCCATGCTGTTTTCCAATTTACATTCCTACCAGTAGTGCATGAGGGTTCTCTTTTCTCCACATCCTTGCCAACACTTGTTATTTGTTGTCTTTTTGATATTAGCCATTCTAGCAGCTGTGAGGTGATATCTAATTGTGGTTTTGATTTGCATTTCCCTGATGCTTAGAGTTGTTGAACATCTTTTCATGTACTTGATGGCCATCTATATGTCTTCTTTGGAAGAGTGTCTGTTCAGACCCTCTGCCTATTTTTTTAATTGGATTGTTTGTTTTTTGCATTTGAGTTGTATGAGTTCTTTATTTATTTTGGATATCAATCCCTTATCAGATATATGATTGCAAATATTTTTTTTCATTCAGTGGGTTGCCTTTTCATTTTGTTGATGATTTCCTTTGCTGTCCGTAAGGTTTTTAGTTGGATGTAGTCCCACTTGTTTATTTGCTTTTTTATTGCTTTTGTCACCTTTGCTTTTGAAGTCAGATCCAAAAAGTCATCACCAAGACTGATGTCAAGGCTGTTACATGTTTTCTTTCCTTTTTTTTTTTTTTTTTTTTTTGGTGGACCCCAGGCCTCTCACTTTTGTGGCCTCTCCCGTTGCGGAGCACAGGCTCCGGACGCGCAGGCTCAGCAGGCATGGCTCACGGGCCCAGCCGCTCCGCGCCATGTGGGATCTTCCCGGACTGGGGCACGAACCCGTGTCCCCTGCATCGGCAGGTGGACTCTCAACCACTGCGCCACCAGGGAAGCCCAAGTAGTTTGTACTTCTTAATCCCCTATTCCTATATTGCCTCTTCCTCCTTCCCTCTCCCCACTGGTAATGACTAATTTGTTCTCTGTATCTGTGAGTCTGTTTCTTTTTTGTTATATTCACTAGTTTGTTTTATTTTTTGTATTCCACATATAAGTGATACCATACAGTATTTGTCTTTCTGTGACTTATTTCACTTAGCATAATACTCTCCAAGTCCATCCATATTGTTATAAATGGCAAATTTTCATTCTTTTTTTATGGCTAAGTAGTATTCCATTGTGTGTGTTTGTGTGTATGTATGTATACCACACACATCTTTATCCACTCATCTGTTGATGGATACTTACGTTGCTTCCATATCTTGGCAATTGTAAATAGTGCTGCTAAGAACATTGGGTGTATGTATCTTTTCGAATTAGTGGTTTTGTGTTTTTTGGATGAATACCCAGAAATGGAATTGCTGGATCATATGGTAATGCTATTTTTAGTTTTTCAAGAAACCTCCATACTATTTTCCACAGTGGCTGCACCAATTTACATTCCCACCAAAAGTGTTCCCCTTTTTCTACATCCTCACCAACATTTGTTATTTGTGGTCTTTTTTTGATTATCGCTATTCTGACAGGTGTGAGATGATATCTCATTGTGGTTTTAAGTTGTAAAACTGCCAATGGATTTTTTTTTTTTTTTTTTTTTTTTTTTTTTTTTTGCCAGTTATTCTAGATTTTCTACTTAGATGATCACATCATCTGCAAATAGAGTTTTATGTCTTCCTTTCCAAACTGTATACTTTTTATTTCTTTTTCTTGTCTTATTGCATTAGTAAGGATGCAATACAATGTTAAAAGGAGCAATGAGAAGGGACATCCTTGCTTTGTACCTGATCGTAGTGGGAAAGTTTCAGTTTCTTATCATTAAATATGATGTAAGCTGTAGGGTTTTTGTAGATAGACTTTATCAAGTTGAGAAAGTTCCTCTACATTCCTAGTTTACTCAGTTTTTATCATGAGTTGGATTTTGTCAAATAGTTTTTCTGCATCTATTGGTATGATTATGTGATTTTTCTTTTAGTCTGTTGATACAATGGATTACATTAAATATTGAACCAGCCTTGCATACCTGAAATAAATCACACTTGATTGAATTAAGATTCTGCTTTTTCTGATTCAAAAGCCACCCCCCCCAGCACTGAATTTCAAAAACCCCTGTGATCTCTAATGCTCATATTAGTATTTAGAGTGTACAACTTTGTAGTCACTCATACATTAGTTCAAGGAACTGTCATGTGCTAGGTACTATTCTAAATAGGGAGATTTCAAGTTGTAGAAGATGATCTTTACCAGTTACCTAAAACTTGTGAACTTAAGGTATTTTTAAAATTTGTAAATGGAAATACTGTTTACCTGAAGATTTGTTTGGGAGGATTACATGAAAAAAAATGTATGTAAAGCATCTCAGAGTGTGCTTGGCGTATGGTAGGTGTTCATATAAGATTCTTAGCACACTCAAACTGGTCAAGAGTGTAAAGCCACGTTGAAGTCAATCATTGATCACAAAGAATCTTTGGGATAAAATGTCCACAGATAGAAATACTGACTAAATGGTTTAGGAAAGCATTTGAAAATGAAATGTAATAGGTATGGCAGGTAAATGCATGTAAACATGTTTGATCCATAAAACATTTTTATTTGTGGCTATTTTTAAAAAATAGCTTTATAACTTATGGCTTCTTCTGTTTTACATCTCTGGTCCTGAGTTCATAGTATTGTATTCTGGAAAAGCTAGAAATATTAAAATAGTGCTTTAAGGGTAAAGCATCTCTCAGTATTTCCATTATAAAATGCAATTTTAAAGGGTTTAGAAGTCAGCTATGAAAATTTGTTCTTGGCTGATACTTTGTATACAAAAATCTCTGCCCAGGGTAATTTTCAGAAGAATTTTTTGCAGTGGCATAAACTGTGAGGTTATATGGCAGTACCAGCTTACATTGAGCTCATTTTTTATGCTTCTATCAAAGTGGGGGAAAGATGAAAGCTTTTAAAATGATTCAAATAAAAGAGTATGAAAATTATATTTTAGCCCTGTGCTTTTAGAAACTTTTGGTTAAAAAAATGTTACTCTACCATCAGAAGACTCACCATTTGGCTTAAGTATCCAAATAATAGCACCACTTAACCCAGTGTAAGCCCCAAATCTAGATGACTTTAGAATAATTCTTTTAAAACCAAATTTTAACAGCTGATTTTGAAAGTAGTATTTGGGCCGTCAGTGACTGCGTAACCCCAGAGAGATCCCTTTGTGCCGCACTTGTTGAAAAATAGCTTTCTGTTTGGTACCTGAGCTTAGCTGTCTGCAAAGCAAGGAAGGAAGCACTAACGGGAAAGCAAAAACATGTTTCTTACATGACTGGAGACTTACACAGTGAAGCTGGAGAGCCTCTTGTTAATGTAATGTTCTTCCCAAAGCTTTGGGTAGGTCTTAACTTGAAAAGAAGGTTGACCACAATGCAGATGAGCTCCCTGCTCTTACACTGTTGTGAATACACGTGCACATACACTTCCACTGCACTTTACAGCTTGGCCAGGTTTCTTTTTCTTTTTTTTTTCCCTACTTCTTCTTCAAAGCTAAATCACATAAGCAGATTTCCTCCAGGGATAATTTTATATGTGGTAGCCAGACTGGTCTTAGAGTTCACAATAGCTTCCTCTGTTGTATCAACTTCTGAACCTTGGAAGTGCAGTTCTGTGCATAGAGCCCATAGGGAACATTTGAGGTCTTGTTGGTTTGAAATGAAATATGACTTTATGTGAAATATGAATTGAAAATGATATTGGATTATATACAGTTGTTCAGAAATATAGTCTCCATAGTGGAGAAGGAACTGCCTCATTAGTGAAAGTCTGCCCCACCTTATTGTCTGAAGTAATGATGCTATACCATACTCAGGGCCGAACAGGGTAAAAAGAACAACAGGACCAACAGCAGAAACACGTTAGTTTTTGCTCTGAAAGAAAACAACTTCCTTACACAAATATACTTATCAATGCTCATTCAAAGATCTTAGGAGATTTGATTTAGGTTCGTAGGGTCCTCTTGTCCACCTGCCGGGGCCTCCAGCTCTGGGTGTGCTGAGGTAGAGGAAAGCCTGCCTTGGCGTCAGCGACTGAGGCATGTTGCTTTCTCTGGAGTCATCTATGCTGAGAGGCCACTTCTCCATCCTTGTCTGGTCCAAGTTTAGGTGGCTTATTATAGGGAGAGACAGGTGCTCATGCTGTCATGACCCAATGATATGGAAGTGATAGTGGAAATCTTAAAGGGAGAGAAGGGCACTACCGTATCATCGAGCAAGTGTTTGAATTTCACAATTCCTGAGAAGTGGGTATGTTTAGTATAGAGATGCCTTTTTGGGGATAGAGTAGATTATGTAATTTTCCAGAGGAGCAATCTGTTACTATCCTCTTTTTGCTCCATTGCCCCAGATTTGGCCAGTGGACGCCCCCTAAGTTGGTTCCTGTGTCATTTTGACATGTTCTTGTCATCCTTTGAACACTTTATATTCTGGAGATGTTCCAGCCTCATCTTTCCCTGTGTTAGCCAAGAAATTAGCCATTTTCTAAGAAGTCCTGGTACCTTTTAGTGCATAAATCCAGATGCTCCCAAGCCTTCTCAATGAAGAGAGCTAAGAAATATGAGTATTTACTTATATCTCTGTGTCTGTCTGTCTCTCTGTCTGTCTGTCTATCTATCTGACTAGGTAGCTACCTGCCTACCTACCTATCTTGAAAACTGTGAGTTTACACTAAAAGCTCCAATTCCAGTGCAACACCACAGGGTTCTCCCCCTTTCGGTATTTGTAACTCTCTTCTTTAATGATGAGAAACCTGGCTCTTATTGTCCATATATTTACTCATTTGCTCATCCCTGTTTGTAACCAATATGCTGACATTGCCTGCTATTCTACTAGGTCACCTTTCTTACTCAGGCTTCAATCCTTGCCTCCTCACTCAGGCTGTGATTCCCCATCACTGTACCATATTATTTTTGAGCTTGTGTTCTTTTAAAGTTGGGAGTTCTAGCTTTTTTACATGGAATCCTATAGCCGGTTAATCAGTGGCACTTGGTGTACAAGAACCTCGGCTCTACCCGTGTATAGAGTATTGTATCATTTCTATCCTTTTTTTCTGGCTGTGCCGCGTGGCACGTAGGATCTTAGTTACCTGACCAGGGATCGAACCCGTGCCCCCTGCAGTGGAAGCACAGAGTCTTAACCACTGGACTCCAGGGAAGTCCATATCATTTCTATCTTGATATTTGTCTTGATGGCTATCTTTCTTTTAAGCATCAAGTTGAGAAAAAAGAAAAGAAATAAACTGTGCGTACACGTGCATTTTAACTTAAGGTACTATGGATGACATTCAAGGCTGTCTTCGGCAAGGAAGAGCTCGGTCTTCCTTTTGGATTTGTGTGTGTGTGACTTTTCAGAAGTGTCCAGCTCTAACTACATCTGTCTACTTGTTCCTCAAGCATGCCTACTTCCTGGACTTTTTCTATATCATCTTTTTCATAATATCCATCCTCTTGACCCATGCTGTTAACCACCATCTTTCTAAGCCCTTCTTGGTCATCTCAGCTGGAAGCAATCATTCCTTTTGTTGGAGCTTATGCCATTCAAATGATATTTACTTCTGCTTAAAGGTATTTGGGAATGTGCTTTGTGGGTCCTACTTATTTCCAGGTATCAGTAGGCCAATACTAATGATGATATTTTTGGAAGTATTTTGTTAACTGTTAAGTGTCACCTCACTGTAGGAGGAGTTATTTAATGCCTAATAGATGCCTTGCACATTATAAGATTTTAATAAATGTTTATTGGATTTTAAATTTTGTCAGAATGAAAAATATTTGGTATTTTCAGTTGATAACTTTGGCTCATACTTTCAATGTTTTAATTGAGTTTTTGCTCCCCACTGTATATAGATGCTGAGCTTGTTTGGCTTGGGTACAAAGAGATTTATTTGGTTCACATATTAGCATATAGTAAAATTTACCCTTTTTAGCATTCAGTTCTATGAATTTCAAAGCATGTATAGCTATGTGTAACCTCTACCACGGTCAAGATGGAAAACAGTTCCGTCCTACCCACAAATTCCCTTGTGTCTCTTTTTAGCCAACACTTCCCCTTACCCCACAGCCCCTGCCAACCACTAATCTGTTTTATGTCCCTATGGATTTGTTTTGCGGAATGTCATATAAATGGAATTATTTTGAGTCTGGCCTTTTTCTGTTAGCATAATGCATTTGAGATTCATCCATGTTGTCTAGTGTTGCTAAATAGTATTCCATTGTATTGATGTCCCAGAGTTTGTTTACCCATCCACCAGCTGAAGGACGTTTGGATTATTTTCAGCTTTTGACCATTAAGAATAAAACTGCTATGAATGTTGCTGTACGTGTCTTTGTATGAACATATGTTTTTATTTCTCTTGGTCAAATGCCTAGAAGTGGAATTGCTGGGTCATATGGTAAACATATGTTTGTCTTTATAAAAAACCATAAAGCTGTTTTCCAAAGTAGTTGTACCATTTTTCACTACCATTAAAAATGTATGAGAGATTCTGTTTCTCCACTTCCTTACCAGAATATAGTAGTAGTATTTTAGCCATTCTTGTGGGCGGATAGTAATATTACTTTTTGTTGTTGTAGTTGTTTGTTATCTTTTGTTTTGCATTTTCCTGATGAGAAAATGATACTGAACATTTTGTGTGTGTATGCTCATTGGCCATTTATATGTATTTAGTCTTTTCTGAGGTGTCTGTGCAAGTCTTTAACCCATTTTTTAATTGGTTTGTCTTTGTGTTAATGAATTGTAAGACTTCATGTACTATGGATAAGGACCTCTGAGATATATATGTGTGTGTGTATATATACATTTATTTATTTATTTCAGATCTTCTGTGTTACTGTTTTTTTGTCTAGTTGTTTTATTACTTATTTGATAAATATTTATGATTGAGGATTTGTTTATTTCTCCCTTTACTTTTGTCAGTTTTTGCTTCATCTGGTTTGAAGCTTTTTTTATTAGGTGCATATACGTTTACAGTCATTGTATCTTGCTAATGCATTGACTCTTTTTTTTAACATGAAATGATCCTCTTTGACCCTTGTAATACTTTTTTTTTCTTGAATTCCACTTTGTGTGATGTTAGTATAGCTACTACAGTTTTATGAAAATGTTTTCAAAGATGGGAAATGATAGCGAACATCTGTATGATGACATGAGAAAGTTTATCATGTAGAAGGAGGGGGCAGTGAAATAGGGGGGGAGAAGGTACTACCCTATGAGCAAAGCCCTCAAGGCAAGAAATAGTATCCAAAGCTGGATCACTCTATCTGTGGTTTGAGGTGGGAAGAAGGAAAGGATGGTTGCAGATACAAGTAAATGTTTTAGAGTTGGCCATACCCTAAATCTATGTAAAAAATCTAGCAATAGGCACACAGCTTATAGTGTGCCAGCAACCACTAATCAAATGTGGTTTCAGTTTTTATTATCAGTACATGAGTGTGGTAGTTCAAGTGTTGGCTGACTTTTCAGATAATTGTGGTTAATCTGCTATTAGTAAATTGGCTATATGGAACATCCTTAGGCTCTGGGACTGTGGCCCTTACATTAATGTCCTGAATATCCTTTGCTCTGAAAAATTTTCATTGTATACTGTCTGGTTTTCTGGAATGGTCTACAAATTGAGCTTATTTTTCAGTGTGGTCCAGCATATTGAAGTGTGTCTCAAGGATGTGAAATTCATTTTGCTACAGATGGTGTGATGTGAAGGAATCTGAGGTCAGGTACTGCAGCTAAGTCTCTATACATGTAAAAACTTCAAATACAAATAATCTTTATTTGACATGTGCTCTACATCCATGAGCATGTTGTTTAAACTTCTTAGGTTGTTTTCTTTCCTGAATGATGTTAACATTCTTGCTTTGATTCCATGTCAGAAATGGTTGTGATTCTAAAAGGGGAATGATCGTTGATTCATGGAAACAGGTGGAAATTATTACTAGTAGGCTTCTACTATGAATAAAAATACAAAGAATTATCTTTCAAAAGAACCCCACTTTGAGCATTTCTAAGGAGACTTCAGCTTTGTTCTTTACTAGGATTGAAGAACTGGCCACATTCCTCAGATGCAGGGGAGTGCTGTCTAGTCTACCTCCTTGCTACAGCGATGGATTCAGGACCGGGCGTGTGACCAAAATCAACCCCAGCAGCCTAGTCCTGAGATTTTTTTGCAGAGCACCTGGGCAAGAATTTCTCTCTTTTTTCCCACTGTGGTCTGTAAGAGGATGGGATATGTTCTGAAGCTCCTGGAATCCTTCTTGACACATGAAGAGAGAGGCTGCCCTGGTTTTGGAGCTAATATTGAGGAAATCTGAGAGCACCCCGCCGCCCCCCTATCACTCCCTCCCTCTGCAAATATCAGATGGGCCTCTCAATATGATCAGATTGACTCAATTATGTAAGCTAATCAGTTACTTATGTAAGCTAATCAGCCAATTCAAGTTAGTTTTTCTGTCTCTTGCAGTTAAAACACTCATTATTAGTACATTGAGTATGTTTTGGAGACTTAAGTCAAAATACAATAAAGAGTAAGGTTAAGAGAAAAGCAGTCACTGAGTACAAAGTTACATGTAAATGTATGTATTCTTTCACTAAATCTTAATAATTGTCTATTCCTTTCATGAACTCTGTTCTTGGAAGTTCTGTCTAGTTCTTCTCTCTCTTGGGAACTCTCCCCTAGGGCTTACCCAGGTTTCTTTCTATCCACCCTCTTGCCTGACTTCATTTGTCCCTGAGTTTCGGAACTTGGTGTGATATTCTGCCAAATTCTCTTCCCCACCTCTGCTCATTTCTAGCATCAAAGTACATAAAACCTTGCTACGGAGATTATTCTAGTTGGAATCTGCTGTGTTCTGTGAATTGTCTCTCCTCTATGGGAAGTATGCCTGCTTCTTACTCTCTTTGGTGACTAGGCACAGAGGCTTGGTTGTATCAGGGTGAAGTTGTGGTTAGTTAGTTTCTTGTGGTGGCCGTGCAGAAAAGGAGAGAGGGCATGTGTTACAAGACACCCATAATTCTGTTTCAAGTCCCGTGGTCTCTTTGGAACAGTGTCCAGAGACCCTAAAGCCAGACTCATTAGACGTCTGCACTCATCCTCTCCGATTCAGTCCAGGCCTGCTCTGCACAGAGGGCTCCTCGACAGATACTGATCATTTCTCCAAGAGCCCTATTTCCTTTCTTTCTTAAAATATTTTTTAAAAAGAATCAAACATTTAACAAGGGAGTTATATGGTTTTCCTTATTGTACTCACAGAGAAATAGAAAAAGGGAGACAGATCCTGCTGTTCTAAGTTGTTAGAAGCCTATTTTTGAGTTGGTGTGATCTAAGCCAGGAAGGAGTTTGCAGTGGCCTGTGAATGGTGTATAATGGAAGGAACTGGCAGATAAGATTAAAATGGTTAAAAAAGGTCAGTGGACATTGAGAAGGTCAAGGTCTTTGAATGATAAGCCAAAGAACAGAGAATTAGTTTCTCCAGGGAAGAGAAATCCATCAAAAATTTTGAGTAAAAAGGTAGTTTAATCAGATCTTTTTTTTTTTCTGGAAGTTTGTAGGATGGTCCTGAGGATACCAGGGAATTTGTGGAAATATAAGAGCTCTGTAAACGCATGGCACAGGGATACCAGATCGGTTCTTTGTGGCTGCCTGGAGGGGTGGGATAGGGAGGGTGGGAGGGAGGGAGACAAAGAGGGGAGAGATCTGGGGACATATGTATATGTATAACTGATTCACTCTGTTATAAAGCAGAAACTAACACACCATTGTAAAGCAATTATACCCCAATAAAGATGTTAAAAAAAAAAAAAGAGCTCTGTAAAAAGACAAGTGAAGGATTTGGTGAAGCAGTATGTTTGGCAGTAGAAAGAGTCAAATATGGTTGCGAGGTTTTGAGTTTGAAAGGCCTGGAAGAAAGTGGTCGTGGTGTTAATAAAAAAGAGAACAGGAAGGGAAAGTGCTTTGAGGGGAAGGACTAGAGTGGTGTTTGATGGTTTGAGTTTAAGGTGATAGTAGCACATTAGGATGGAATTGTGTCAGAGACATTGTATTAGGTGCTCTATTAAGTATTGGGAATATAACAGTGAACAGAGAAAAAATCCCCACTTCCATGGAGCTTGTGTTTCACTGGGGAAGACATAATAATGTAAATAAAATACCATGCTCAATAGTAGTAGGTACTGAAGAGGAAAAATAAGTAAAATAAGGGAGATATGAATTTGGGGGTGGGGTTGAGATTTTAAATAGGGTGACCAAAGAAGGCTGCCTTGAGAAGGTGACTTTGAGTAAGAACTGAAGGAAGTGAGGGAGCTGTCCTTGGGAAGATCTTGGGGGACAGTGAATGCATGCCTAACGTGTTCAAGGGATAGCAAAGAGGCTGAGGTGGGGAATAGTTGGAGATGAAGTCAGCAGGGTCACAGGGTGGGGGCAGAGATCAGGGAGGGCCTGTGCATCAGTCAGGGTGGCCATGGTGGCGATGAAGATAGAGTGATAGGATGAGCTGATGGATGTGATTGGGGGGTGAGTGGGGGAGGAAGGGAGGAATTGATCCGTTGATAAGGATAACCAGATTTTTGGCCTGAATAAACTGGGAAGAATGGGGACAGTTTGTTCTACTCCTGTTAACTAAATAAAAGGCACTGTTGGATTAAACTACCATAGGCAAACAAAGTTCCCAATTAACATATATACCTTTAAGAACATCTGTAATATGTCTTTAAAATGATAGTGTCCATGGTCATGTTTTAAAATGAAGGAAGCTTATTGGCAAGCCTTGTCAGGAACTCCCTGTGGAAATATCAATTGCTTTTCTTGGCTCCAAGGTTATTTCCTGAACAGTGTATTATACTTTGTCCCAAGCATGCCATTAAGGGATTTGAAAGTTTGTTAAAACATGTGTGGCAAGTGAGTGCTGTCACTTAAGCCCAGCCAGAGAAGCCAGGAAACGAAAAGTGGCTCCTAGGTGGACTTCATGACATGCATTAGCTCTGAATCAGAGGCTCAGGTAGTGGGATAGGCAGGGCATTATCTCCTGTGCACAAAGCCTTCAGCTGACACTGTTGTAAACAGCCCTTTCAGCAGAAAGTGCCTGTGGACATAGGCATATGTAAATCTTTTTGGAGAAGCTCCATTTTACCAAGTTGATAGCAACCCCTGCCCCAGGGGAATGTCATCGAATTTATTTGCTTGGAACAGAATTTTCCAGTGCTAATGTAGACTTGTTGTCTTTATGAGATCTAAAATAGCACTCTTCAAAGATGGCTTTTATGTTCAAGGAAAGGTTTTTTATATCAGTACACAGGGAGGCTATGAAATGTTTCATGCTTGGAGTTTGGGAATGTTACTTGGCATTTTTATTTACGATTCCATTTAAATTGGTTACAGGTACTCTTGCTCCCCAGTTTTGAAATACATTATATTAATTATAAAAGGAGGGAGAAGAAAAAAACTAATTGAGTTTTAAAGTGACCGGTTTCTTGACTCTGTTGAGTTTGAGTTGCTCTTTGCGGTTGATCTGATTTACAGCTCAGTGTAGACATCCCCCCACCGCGCGCCTTCTAAGGGACAGATTGGTACTTCACACTGCAGAAATCAGGAAACATCCCTGGAAGCTGTGCTCACATTTTGGCTTTCTCGTCTTCAGGCATTCATGATTTTTCTAGCTAAAAATGTTGTTTTAAATTGGTGACAGTGAACTTTATGGTTACATTTGGGTCCATATTGAAACTGGAGTTATAATTTAAATATGAAGGTCTAGAATTATTTTAGGGAAATGCATTTATTTAAATATATTCCAGTTTTATTCATTTGCATGCGTACTTATATTTGCTTCTTATGGTGATAAGTTTCAACTCTGATAAAATAACTGGTGGCTCGTCCCTGGTTTCCAGACAGTGTAGTAGTGGAGGGCAGTGCAGTTATCATGCAGTATCATGTAGATAAGCATCTGAATTTAGCTGGCTCTTGCTGCTTGGTAGTTATTTATTTCTTGTAATTTTTTTTAGAATTCTTCTTTTACAGTCAATTGAAGTCTTTCTCATTCTCGTCAGAAGAAGAGAAAAGGAAACTAATATTTATTGAGCATGTTTTATATGCCAAGCATTTTGGGAGCCTCTGGGGAATATAACAAATGAATGTGGTATGGTTTGCTGTCTGGTGGAAGAGAGAAATATGTAAACAAATAAATGGAATATAACTTGATCAACAAACTTATAATGAAACAATAGGTAAGGAATAGCAGTGAACAAAGGAAGGAAACATTTCTTAAGAGATGGGGGAGTTTAGTCAGAGAAGCAGTCACCGAAGAGCTGGATCTTGAATTTTGATTGAGTATTTGCCAGGCAGGCAAAAGATGCAGAGGTATTTCATGCAGTGGGTGTTGGTGGGAGATGTACGTGCAAAGCTCACTCTGAATCTGTTTGCAGGGAATCTCCCATAGGAGTGTCCAGGACTGAGAGCTGGACTTAGATCCCTAGATCTGTGGTCATGTCACAGCTGTGCTATTTAGTAGCTCTGGGATTGTGACATGTCTGAACCTGTTTTATCCTGTGAGATGGAGATAATTATTCTCCTGTGTATCACCCAGGGTTGTTGTGTAGATCAAATGAGTTAATGTGTGTAAAGCACAGGGAAGATAGTGCAGTATGAATGTGAAGAGTGGTAATAGAAGTCTTAGTGTTTAACATGTTCATAATCATATTTAAATTCTCTCTGCTTCACTAACTCCTATTCCTTGTGAAACCCCCTTTGAGTCTTTTCTCAGTGCTCTGTTCTCAGCTTCTGTTTGCAGAGAAGCTTGACCTTTGCTGAACCATTGTGGTTAACTTCCTAACCTTCCTAATTGGAGGATTTCTGTCCTCCAATACACTCTTCCCATCTCCTGATCTACATTTCCAGCTACCACCTGGATGTTCCCCATCACCTTGGACTTCCTGGTTCTAAAGACTAAATTTGTTTCCTTGTATACAGATTCACTTACAACTTTGTTCCTGGCACCTGTGCTAAGAGCTTTTCATATATTATCTCAGTTCCACAATAATCTTATGATATTGGGTACTCTTGTCCTCATTTTAAATATAGTGAAACTGAGATTCAAAGAGATTACATAGCTTTGCCAAAGTGGCATAGCTACTAAGCAGCAGAGCCATGATGCAAACCCAGGTGTGTTGACTACAGTTCCTTCTCTTAACCACTTTTCCCTACTTCTCACTTTACTAACTTTACAGTAAAGACCAGACTCATTAACTTGGCATTCAGTGCTCTTCCTGTTTGCTTCTTCATCCTCTTTTCTCACTCCTACTGTACACTTTCACTACTACTTGCCTTCCCTGAGGGAAAATTTGTATTTTCTTATCTCCTTGCTTTTGCATATGTGTCCTTTCCCATCTTAGCCTCCTTTTCCTGTGTTCACCTGTCAAAATCCTGAGGGATGCAGGGCAGTGTAGTGGAATAAGCCAGGGCGGGAGTTGAGTAGATCTGTTTTTCTGCTTTCCCTCAGTCTTGATCTGTTTCACAAAGGGCTGGACCAGTTTACATTTATACCAGAAAAGTATCGCTGTACATTCTTGCTGACACTTGGTATTGTCAGGATTTTTAGTTTTTGCCTGCCTGTAGGTTTGTGGAGATATCTCATTGTGGTTTTAATTTGCATTTCTCTGATGACAAACGAGGCTGAGCAGCTTTCCATCTTTTTTGTCTATTTGGCAATAAAGATTCACTATTTTGTTAAGTGCCTTTAAGCCTTTTCCCCATTTCTCTGTTGGATTGTCTTTCATTGATCTATAGCAGTTCTTTATGTATTCTGGATATGAGTACTTCTATGGCTTATCTTTTTAAATTTCTTTTACATTATTTTAGGATAAAAGGAAAAATTTAATTTTAATGGAGTTGAATTTATCATTATCTTCTTTCATGGCAGTGCTTTTTGGTTATATTTAAAATGTATTTCCCTATATATTTTCTCAAATATTATTTTCTAAAATTCTGCCAGCCTTTTAGATTAGCGTCTTCCTTAGACATTTTCCATTCACATGGTTGCATCATGTCTCTGATTTGGCAAGTGTTCTTGTCTTCGAATTAGGGATATTCTATAAGGCATTTTGCTATTCCTTTGCTAACACAGGGTTCCCCTTAAAGTACAGAAGTCATGCTACACCCACCCTCCTTTTCCAAAAGGTGTATCTCTTCCTCGCTGTGTCTCAGAGCTCAAGATTCTGGGCATAGGCCTATTCCTTTCAGTGGTAAGCTTCTAATAGCCTCCTCTCAATTTCATCCCTAACGGTTTTCAGGGTTCCTCCCAAGTACTACTGAAGAGGCCACGTTACTGCTCTCCATCCACCAGAGATTGCAGCCTGTTGGAGAAAGGGGATCACCTTTTCCCTTCATTACACTGCCACACCACTCTGTCGCCCAATTTCACCTTCCAAAAGGAGACAATAGGTAGATTAAAGATGTATCCATGGTAAAACTAACTTCAGGGTATATCTGACAAACATTTCTGTGTGTGTGTGTGTGTGTGTATGTGTGTGTGTTTGCATTTGCATTTTCACTGTTTATTTTTATTAGCAGGGTTATGTGATGCTTATCCTATCCTGTTCATGCAACAAGACTTGAGAGTGAAAAAGTTCTGTATGACCCAGCGATTTGGTTCTCTCACTAATCTGTTTCTGCCCTGTCCTCCAGAGACTAGACTAAATCTCCAAGGGAGAAATAATCCCAGTTGCAGCGTGCACTCAGAATAATAAGTGCAGTCAGCTGCCTCTCTCTCTCAGGTCTGTGGAGGAAACCAGAGGAAGTTTTAAAGTCCTCAGTTAACCAGGTCAGTAATATATCCATTCTCCTGAGGCCTCTCTCCTTTCACTCCGAGCCCAGAGCTCTCCAAAATACTGACCAACATGAACTGGTAGCCTCCAGCGCCAGACTTTTTACTTCCCTTACTCTTAAATTCTTATAGAGTACTTTCTGTCTACTTGTAGATGTGCATTTTTCTATGGAGGAAGGAGTTATAGCTTTCATCTGATTCTCAGCAGGATCTGCTAATCTTCAAAACTGAGAACCACTGAGCTAGACTTTTCAACTTTTTCAAGGTCAGTCCCACAGAAGAAGGCCTCTTACTTTACAGATCCAGGGAAGATTGGGCTTCTACTCTCTAATCCACATATTCGTGTGTCTGGAAACTGTTCTGAAAACTCTCTTGCATCCTGATAGTCTTTTATATTCCTTTTTTCATTTTTCTACCCTTTTATCCATCAAATAATGTTTATTCATCAAATATTGAGCACCTAGATTGATTATGCAAGTTGCCATAGAATATACAGAGATATATTATTGGTGAGCAAACAGTCTTAACAGATGAGGTAAATCACACACATAGATAACACTAGTGTAGTGAAAAAAATGAGAAGTGCCGTAGAAGGGGTATGTATAAATTGCTTTGGGACTTTAGAAGAGGAAGAAATTGCTCTGGTCTGGGGCAGGTAGCAGGGCATGAGGAGGACCTGAGAAGACTGTGGTGGATTCTGGGTTATAGAAAATCCAAGGCATTTGGACTAGGTCTTGAGAGATGGGTAGAGTTTAGATGTGTGGAAATGTTAGATGCAGTATGCCGTCTCTGGTTCTTTATTCATTCAGATGAGACTTGAGTATATAATGTGACTTCATGGAGTTTATATTTATCAGGGAAGATAGACTCTGGACAGGTCATTTCCTACTTAATTGCTGTTCATTCATTCAACATCTATTTGAGTGAGTACTAAATGCTATTCCTAACTCTTAGAATATAGCAGTGAATAAAATAGCCTCTGTGCTTATGAAACCCACATCCTAGTTGGGAGACAGAAAATATATAATATATTGTCAGGTAAGTATATAATATATTGTCAGGTAGTGATAAGTGCAGTGATGAGAAATAAAGCAGGGTAAGAAGATAGAGTCATAACAGGGAGGTGGGCCTGTTTTAGTTAATGTGATCAGGGAATGCTTCTCTGAGAGGAGGATATTTGAGCAGAGACCTAAACTAAATGAAGAGAGCAATCCCTGTGAATAGCTGGGCAGAGAGTTTTTCAGTAGAGGGAACAGCAAATGTAAACATCTCAAGATGGAAGATTTTAGTATTCTATGAATAGCAAGAAGAACTCTAGGATTGGAGTGTAATTTGCAGAGGAAGAAGTTGTAGAAAATGAGAATGCAAAAATAGATACGGACCGGATTTGACAAGACCTTGTGGCATGGTGATGGAAGGATGTTGGGAAGCTATTGTGAGAATGACATGATCTGATTTGTTTTAAAAAGATCACTCTGAGGCTTCCCTGGTGGCGCAGTGGTTAAGAATCCGCCTGCCAGTGCAGGGGACGTGGGTTTGAGCCCTGGTCTGGAAAGATCCCACATGCCGTGGAGCACCTAAACCTGTGTGCCACAACTACTGAGGCTGCGCTCTAGAGCCCACGAGCCACAACTACTGAGCCCGTGTGCCACAACTACTGAGGCTGCGCTCTAGAGCCCACGAGCCACAACTACTGAGCCCGTGTGCCACAACTACTGAAGCCTGCGCACCACAGCTGCTGAAGCCCGCGCGCCTAAAACCTGTGCTCTGCAACGAGAGAAGCTGCCGCAATGAGGAGCCTGTGCACCGCAATGAAGAGTAGCCCCCACTTGCCGCAACTAGAGAAAGTCTGCCCGCAGCAACGAAGACGCAACGCAGCCAAAAAAAAAAAAAAGATCACTCTAGTTCCTTTGGTCCAAAATAAAAGTCAGGAGACCAGTTATTACAGTAGTTCTGCAAGGAGATAAAGGTTGCTTGGATTTTTATAGTAACAGTGGAAATGGCAAGAAGATATATTTTACAGGAAGGCTCTCTTGATAGATTGGATGTGGGGTGTGAGAAGGAGAGAGTCAAGGGTGATGCCCCAGTTTGGTGCCATCTGCCGAGAGAGGCAGGGCTGGGAGGGGAATGGGTTCTGGTGGGGACCAAGGGTTCTCCTGTTTGAGGCGCCAGCTGACATCCAAATGAAGATGTCAAGTAGGCAATTGGATATGTGTCTGCAATTTGGGGGAAGGGTTGAGGCGAGGCATTTAATTTTTGGAGTTAATAGCATATAGAGAGATTTAAAGCCATGAGACTGGATGAAGTCATCTAGGGAGTGAGTGTAAATGGATGCTCTCCCTAGTGGTGTTTAACATCTTCCTCTGTTACCTATATCAGGTCAGATTTAAGTTCAAGTTAGGGGAAAATACTTCGCAGATGGTGGTATTTACTTCGTAATTAGAGTACCTACATCAGTATAGTATTTACTTCCTAATTAGAGTACATACATTAGGAAGTGCTTTGGTTCTTTCTCTTTTTATGATATTTGTATTAATTAGTGGGTTCAGGTATTGCTGCTCTGGTCCATCTATTATAAAACTCCATCCCCATCAGCATTTAGCAACCGTTGATGGTCATCTTCTGCATCCATCATTTCAGTAGGGATATCAGAATGGTGATAATGAAAGTCTTTAAGTCATTCCTTCTTAGTTAGCTGAAACTCTTCTATAATAGAAAAGAAGAATTTTACCTCATCAACTGTTTGGCTAACCTGAGGTACATTTTATATAGGAAAGGTAGGATAAATGTTTAGAATTTTCTGAGGTTGGCCAGAGAGAGCCCTTTCATGATGATTCCTGAGTCCTTTAGATGAGGCTTTAGTAGCCTGTGATAGCTTGCTTGTTTTCCCCATATGACAAGATCTTCCAGGTTCTTTTTTTTTTTTAATTTGTTCGATTGTTTGTTTATTTATTTGTGGCTGCATCTAGTTGTGGCGAGCGGGGGCTACCCTTTGTTGTGGTGCGCGGGCTTCTCATTGCTGTGGCTTCTCTTGTTGTGGAGCACAGGCTCGAGGCGCGCGGGCTTCAGCGGCTGTGGTGCACGGGCTTAGTTCCTCCGCGGTTTGTGGGATCTTCCCAGACCAGGGATCGAAACTGTGTCCCCTGCATTGGCAGGGGGGGTTTTTTTTTTTTTTTTTTTTCTTTACAATCCAGTACATTTTTATTCAACATTATGGCTGACATTTCATTAAGAATGAAAATGGCATCCTGTAGCTCCAGTAACTTTCAGTGCTTTAGTGATTTTTCTTTTTATTTATTTATTTATTTATTAACATCTTTATTGGAGTAAAAAATATGGAACGCTTCACGAATTTGTGTGTCATCCTTGTGCAGGGGCCATGCTAATCTTCTCTGTATCGTTCCAATTTTAGTATATGTGCTGCCGAAGCGAGCACGGCAGGCGGATTCTTAACCACTGCGCCACCAGGGAAGTCCCAGTTTCATCTTGTTTGTCTCCTTTTCTAGACTTGAATTAGCCATTTCTCGAAGGAGTTCCACAACCCTCATTCTTAACAAATATGTGATATGGAACGGTTTTAGAGTGCCTTTTGTATCCTATGACTTTAAGGTGATCTTTCTTCCCCGTAACATTTATTTTATTCTTGTTTGTACTGCGATAACAAAAATAGAATGAAAATACTTTAAAAATGCAATGTATTAATTTATATTTTAATTATACAGTTTTTTTTAACATCTTTATTGGAGTATAATTGCTTTACAATGGTGTGTTAGTTTCTGCTTTATAACAAAGTGACTCAGTTATACATATACATATGTTCCCATATTTCTTCCCTCTTGTGTCTCCCTCCCTCCCACCATCCCTATCCCACCCCTCCGGGCGTTCACAAAGCACCGAGCTGATCTCCCTGTGTTATGCGGCTGCTTCCCACTAGCTATCTGCCTTACGTTTGGTAGTGTATATATGTCCATGCCTCTCTCTCGCTTTGTCACACCTTACCCTTCCCCCTCCCCATATCCTCAGGTCCATTCTCTAGTAGGTCTAGTAGGACACAGTCTTTATTCATGTCTTACCCCTAGGTTCTTCATGACAGTTTTTTTTTCTTAAATTCCATATATATGTGTTAGCATACGGTATTTGTCTCTATCCTTCTGACTTACTTCACTCTGTATGACAGACTCTAGGTCCATCCACCTCATTACAAATAGCTCAATTTCATTTCTTTTTATGGCTGAGTAATATTCCATTGTAGATATGTGCCACATCTTCTTTATCCATTCATCCGATGGACACTTCGGTTGTTTCCATCTCCGGGCTATTGTAAATAGAGCTGCAGTGAACATTCTGGTACATGACTCTTTTTGAATTATGGTTTTCTCAGGGTATATGCCCAGTAGTGGGATTGCTGGGTCATATGGTAGTTCTATTTGTAGTTTTTTAAGGAGCCTCCATAACAGAAATGAAAAAGGAGAAGTAACAACTGACACTGCAGAAATAAAAAAAATCATGAGGGATTACTACAAGCAACTCTATGCCAATAAAATGGACAATCTGGAAGAAATGGACAAATTCTTAGAAATGCACAAACTGCCAAGACTGAATCAGGAAGAAATAGAAAATATGAACAGACCAATCACAAACACTGAAATTGAAACTGTGATTAAAAATCTTCCAACAAACAAAAGCCCAGGACCAGATGGCTTCACAGGCGAATTCTATCAAACATTTAGAGAAGAGCTAACACCTATCCTTCTCAAACTCTTCCAAAATATAGCAGAGGGAGGAACACTCCCAAACTCATTCTACGAGGCCACCATCACCTTGATACCAAAACCAGACAAGGATGTCACAAAGAAAGAAAACTACAGGCCAATATCACTGATGAACATAGATGCAAAAATCCTCAACAAAATACTAGCAAACAGAATCCAACAGCACATTAAAAGGATCATACACCATGATCAAGTGGGGTTTATTCCAGGAATGCAAGGATTCTTCAATATACGCAAATCTATCAATGTGATTAACCATATTAACAAATTGAAGGAGAAAAACCATATGATCATCTCAATAGATGCAGAGAAAGCTTTTGACAAAATTCAACACCCATTTATGATAAAAACCCTGCAGAAAGTAGGTGTAGAGGGAACTTTCCTCAATATAATAAAGTGTGCCAGTACCATACTGTCTTGATTACTGTAGCTTTGTAGTATAGTCTGAAGTCAGGGAGCCTGATTCCTCCAGCTCCGTTTTTTGTTCTCAAGATTGCTTTGGCTCTTTGGGGATTTAGTTTTGGAAGTTTTAGCCACAGCAGTCAGAGAAGAAAAGGAAATAAAGGGAATCCAAATTGGAAAAGAAGTAAACCTGTCACTGTTTGCAGATGACATGATACTATACATAGAGAATCCTAAAGATGTTACCAGAAAACTACTAGAGCTAATGAATGAATTTGGTAAAGTAGCAGAATACAAAATTAATGCACAGAAATCTCTGGCATTCCTATACACTAATGATGAAAAATCTGAAAGTGAAATCAAGAAAACACTCCCATTTACCATTGCAACAAAAAGAATAAAATATCTAGGAATAAACCTACCTAAGGAGACAAAAGACCTGTATGCAGAAAATTATAAGACACTGATGAAAGAAATTAAAGACGATACAAATAGATGGAGAGATATACCATGTTCTTGGATTGGAAGAATCAACATTGTGAAAATGACTCTACTACCCAAAGCAATCTACAGATTCAATGCAATCCCTATCAAACTACCACTGGCATTTTTCACAGAACTAGAACAAAAAATTTCACAATTTGTAATTATACAGTTTTGAATGACTTGATTTGTTCATTAAACCCTGCTACCATGCAGCATTCTCTGCTTTAGTAACTCAAAAGTGAATTTAGTGCCTAAAACACTAATTCTTGAGTATAGCTAAGCTAAACCATGGAGATTATCCAACCAACTGGGTTGGTTTTGAAATGTGCTATACAGTTAAGCTTTCTGTACTCTGGTCATTGCTTTCCACTGTGCTCTTTTTCCCATTGACTTTTCCTTGAACTTTGTATGTGTAAGCCAAAGCATAATTCTTAATATGTAGGTAGGCAGAATCATGGTGATTACAGAATTCTCTTTATATTTTACTCACACACATATACATACATACAAAGACTACCTTTCACTGTGGGATAGTTGAACCTTCAAATTTTTTTTTTTTTTTTTTTTTTTTTTTTTGCGGTACACGGGCCTCTCACTGCTGTGGCCTCTCCTGTTGCGGAGCAGAGGCTCCGGACGTGCAGGCTCAGCGGCCATGGCTCACAGGCCCAGCTGCTCCGCGGCATGTGGGATCCTCCTGGACTGGGGCACAAACCCGTGTCTCCTGTATCGGCAGGGGGACTCTCAACCACTGCGCCACCAGGGAAGCCCGAGCCTTCAAATTGTATAAAGTCAGAATTCTGGTTACCCTCTAATATTTTCTCCTTGGTCTGTGGGAACCAAATATTTATTTCAGAAGAAATAAATATTTAATAGAAAGTAAAGGCCTGGAACCTTTGTTTAACATATTTCCAGAAGACTACATTTTACCTTATATTCTAACTGTAGCATGTCAGTTGTTTTCTTTCACCCCTGCCCCCAGCTCTCTTCTTTCTGAGATAAAGTTTGTATGGGATGACACGTAAAAAAAGAACAGTAGACCAGTGATTGTGTTGTAGCCACCGTGCTTTAGACGTAGGGTATGCACACGTACCTCCTGCCTGTGCTTTGGGCTGTTCTGACAGTACCCAAGGTTGTGTTAATTCTTTGAGGATGGTCAGCGGCAGATCTTCCTAAATGTTATTGAACTTGCTCGGCACATTTAAGGAAATTGAACGGATTTGCTGATTTGAGTGGTGGCAGATTTCTTTTTCTTCTCTAATTTGTCAGTGAATTCTCTGTTTTTTGAGTGATATATTTTGGGTCAGGTTTGAAACCAGGATTCGTGTTTCAAGGCAGAAGTGCAGGAGAGCTGGTTTTGTAATTGTATATTAATTTAAAACTTAGCTGTTGCTTCACTCTTATGTTCTCGTGCAGGAAGGGGCCTAAGGGGAATCTTTTTAGAGATTTCTGGCTTAGCCAGTTGAACTTTTTTTTTAACTGTTAGAGAAAAGGAGCCTTGTTTGTTAGGAAATAATGAACAAACGTGGAAATAATGAACAAATTAATGAATGAACAAATGAATAAATCAGTGAATCTGACAAGAGTCAGATTTCTGTTATCACATTTTCATGAGGTCAGATATTTTAAAACTTTGGGAATATATTTTAGAGTCTGTATTCTGATTGTGTGAATATCTTTGTAATATTTTACTTTGCTTTTCTGGGTGGATATTATAATATTCATTGGGGACAGTTTTGTTAATTGGAATCTGTGACATTTTAATGTTTGGAGAAAGATTTCTTTTAATAACTTTTTGTGCGTTGTATAAAATGATCTTTCATTAAGCATGATCTTTGTGTGATCTAATTTGAACATTAATCTGGTTTGTTGAAAGCAGGCATCTAATTTGAAACCTCAGAGTTAAAGTCAGAAAAATATTAGACTTCTCAGTTATAAGCACATAGTGAAACTGCTAGAAGCTCACTCACTTCATTCAGGTCTCTGCTCACATGTCGCTTCATCCAGGAGGCATCCTCCCTAACCACACTACTGGTAAACTAGCCTCAGTTTCCAATAACCACCATTTTCATATTATATATATTTTTCACTAGCACTTATCACTATTAGACTTTTGATTGTGTACACTGCTGCATCCTTGCCACCTAGAACAGTGCCTTGCACCGTGAAAGTTACTCCGTACGATTTGTTGAATGAGTAAATTGTTTACCATCTGTCTCCTCACTATAGAATGTAGGCCTCATGAGGGTGCCTGGCATGAGGCTGGCCTTCCAGCATTTGTTTGAAAGAATGAAACGAATGTGCTACCAATAGTGATCAAATTCATATACACACACACGTATGTATGATCACATCTTGATTATATGTTTAAATTGCACATAGATTTCTCATCCAGAAATAGTTTATTAGAAGGATATGGTGTTCTAAGTAACATCTAGAACCTACAAAATCTGCTGTCTTTTTTGCTAATGTAGATGGGCAGATTTACATATAGGGTCACCTTTTTTTTTTTTTTCAGTGACTAAATAACACTGGTGTGTGTTAATATTGTGCCCATAGAAATCAAAGGGTACTGTCATATGAGTGTCGTGTGACTAACTCATTAAATGGATTAGTAGTGGATTCTTTTCTCCAATTTGCTTCATTTCTGTTAAATTGAGAAATTTTGACATATTGTGTAATGCTCATTCTTATTTCTAGTGTAAATGTCTATCAGTTGTGTGCTTTCTATACTGATCTCAGGCCTCAAAATGGAGAATTAAGGGTTTATATGTTTTATGGGAACATTTTATAAACTCTTGTTCACACTTAATTTTTTTTCTGTTTCATCTTACATTCTTGTGGTTTCATTTGGGAACACAGTGACAAGCTATATTGAGTTCTTCTATCATTTGCCAGCATACTAGTTGGTCCCATGTGATGGACACTCTGTGAAGCAGTGTGGTACTTCTGGTATTCAGGGCCTTTGTGGGAGAGAGGATGAAAATATACATCAGAAAAATAGGAGTGGATGTAGCGTTAATCTTGGGCATCTTGAAGAGCTGGATTGATTGTAAGGTAATCTGGGCATCTGGAAAATATTCTTTTTCAAACTACATGGTGAGTGTCCAGTGCTTCTGAATGTGCAGTTTTTTCCTTAGGAAAGAAAAATGAAAAAAAAGAAAAATCTGCACTTTCCCATTTTTCCCTCCAGTGATTTAGCAGAACTTTTCTCTTTTCTTCAGGTAATTAAACCAGAGAGCAATGACAAAGAAACAGAAGGTGCCTATGAATCAGATCTCCCTGAGGAGCTCTGTGGAAGCCATCTCCTGCAACAGTCCCTGAAAGGCTATAATGACAGTCCTGATGTCATTATAGAGGCTCAGTTTGATGACAGTGACTCAGAAGATGGACATGGCAACACGCAGAATGCTGTGGTTGATGGTGTTAAGAAACTCTCAGTTTGTGTTCATGAAAAAGGTGAGTACCGGACTGCTCTCCGACGTTTTATTTTAGTAGATTGTTTTAAGTATTGGAATTCTCTCTGTGCTACACAATTAATCACACAATACAGTTGGTATCTTTCCAGTTTCTAACCTGTGGCAGCTTTTAGGAAAGGGGGATCTTTGACAGGCTTCCAGCTGCTGTTTGTGGGGAGGGGACAAATGCTGCTGGTGATTTGTGTGGTCAGTGGTTGCTGTTGTCATTTCCTAATGGGTTTTGCATTGTGTTGATAGCTAACCTTGAAATTTCCTGTGATGAGCCCAATCCCACCCTGTGGTTGATATGAACATAATTAAACCAAACTAAAATCCTTCCAAAAAAAGCGCTTTGTTTTACCCTGGATTTTGCTTTAATTTTAACTTGGTACATTTCATCCTCAGTGGTGAATAGATCACCTTAAATTTGATAAGTAGATTATCTTTACAAAGTGTTTTGATTGTAAGCTTTTTAAAAAGCGAGTCTTATTTTCTCTGATCAAAATTTAAGCCGTGGGTCCCCTGGATACTGAAAAAAGCAATTGCAAGCACACAGGCGAAGAGCTGTGACCAAGGGCCCTACCTGACTGCAGTCTGGAAGACTTAAGGGAAAGTAGCAATGAAAAATGGAATATTTCAATGTATAGATTTCTAGGAGGTTTTAAGTGCAGGGAATATGTTTTCTAGCCAGATGGATTTTTATGTATGTTATGAAGTGGAAAATATTGACCTGGTTAGGCCAACTAGATTATGAGGGTTTTTTTTATCAGGAAGAAGTTTCTGGCACAGTCCCCACGAAAGGCTAGAAGAAATGCCAGAAGGTTACTAAAGGAGGATGTTCAGCAGACACCCTGGGATAGGGACTGGTGAGCACAGTTCTCTGACATCCTGAAGAAAGCTGGAGGTGATTTCAGGAAGTGACTGCGTAAGGATCACCCTGTGTCTTCACTGCTGATGAGGTAGTGATCTCGGGCAGCGAGCACTTTCTGAAAGCATGTGTCGCTTTCTGGTGCCAAGTACTACTCATTCAGAAGGACTTCCCGACTTTGAGATTCTATCTGAATGAAGAGGCTACTGCTTCCTCACTGCCCCACCTCACTGTCGACCTGAGGGCACCCAGGTTCTTTTGTTTTTGTGGCCTGCTTAGATAACTAGTGGTTCCACTGTTCAGGGCGCAGCCAATGTCATTTGGATGTTATTCCTTGAAAATTCCTTCTTCTGATGTTTCTTCTTTCTTCCTTTAAAAACAGTTTAATAACCGGGACCCTAAATAGCCAAATCCTCATCTGCAAGTTCACCAAGGGAGAGAGATACTTGAAGGACAAAACCAGGGGAAGGAGTACTTTAAAACTTACTGGGCATTTGGCCCAAAACTACTTTGTGGAAACCTAGCTCAGGTGATTGAACTTGGAAGACCTCAGCAGCCTCTTTTCCTCTAGGTTCCAAGTTGAAGGGATGAGATGCTTCAGTTTCTCATTATTGATTGGTACCAATACAAGGGCAAGGAAATATTGATGGATGGAAGTGATGGCAGAATTGATGCCCAGGGTGGATATTAATAATTCACCTTATCCTTTGTTTGGGAAATTCTGATGCCAGACGTACTCTTGATTTGTCCTCTATTGTAATTTTCCTCCATCCCCGTTGCAAGTAAGTGTCACTGAGTGCTTTACAAGTTCACCGTATGCAGTTTTTTTCCTTACTGTTTTTATGGTCTTCGTATCCTACTGTTATTTATATTGCTTCCTTACTGGCCCTGACTGAGGGAACAGCCTTAATCCTTCCCTCAGAATCTGGTACCAATTTCTCTTTCCTGCTAGCCTCTAAATAGAGTTTTGAAACCACATGGCTGTTTCTCATTTCTTGCCCTCTTGATATTTAGGAAAATTGCAATTTGCTCTTTTAAAAATCATGGTGTTTTTAAGGATATTTCAACCAGCTTCTCTTCTCTGGATAATATAAAATCTGGTTACAGTTAGGATGTTAGTTCTTTTTGCACCATGTAAGGGTTTGAAATTTGTTATTGAAACAAAACATAACCTTAAGAACATCATAAACTTTTCCTAAGACTTCTAGAAAGGTTCATTGCTTTGTGTTGTAATTGCAAATGAATTATTAATCCTAGTTCACACCTGTGTGCAAAAGAGTGATTTTTGTTTGAATGTCGTGTTTTTTTTACCCAAAGCAAACATGACATATTACATGTGTATACTTAGTATATCCCTTTTTGCCCGGGAAACATTCATATCTTTACCATAACTACCAGTTTCTCTGGTAATTGAGCAGGTAACCCCAGCTGTATGCAGCAAGTGCCTATCATTGCATTCAGAGAAAAGTTTCTCTGGGCATCTCAGACCTACACAATAGTTTCTTCTAGGAAGATAACATGGATCTGGATCATCCTCAGCCGTTGAGAGAACAGGCCAAAGACCTGGGCCGCTTTTGTAGGTCCAGCCCCACAGCCTCCCAAGGCTGAGCTTTTACCACTTCCCAGGCAATGGCATTGTTGTCAGCATAGAAAACCGCCATCTGTGTCAAGACTGGGGACAACCCAAATAAATATTCTTTGGTATCAAGTATTTGAGTAACGATTGCCCTGATTAGCAAACTCCAAAGGATAAAAAAACATCATGACTAATTGGTACAGTAGCTCTTTATCATACATCTTTGGGAACTTTAAGAACAGTTTTGGCCTCTGAGTCTTGGCGATGGTGACGTAATCAGGTTGTGATGTACTTTTCCTGTTCTCTACCTTAGTAGGGTCTGTCAGAGATCTTGTTCAGCTTTCTGGTCTGGAGAGAAGCTTCTGCCAGTACCCTGATGACTGAACATGGGTTTGAATGTAGAGTTGGTGACCCTCTAAGTTCTCACTTTTGTCTCTGGCCACCTTCAACTCTTTTTTGAAGGGAGAATCCACATGGAATCCTTGTTCCCTTCCGAGGTTTGAATCGATCTATTACTGCGCCTCCTGGGGCCTGCCCAAGTCAACCTTAGGAGTCAGGAAGAGCCGTTTTTTTCACACTTAAATTTCATCTCCCTCCAGCCACAGGCCTATTCATTGCCTAGGTTTAAGCTCTCTTTCCTTGGATAAAAAGTAACCGTGTTTCCCTTTGGCTGAGAAAAGCAGATCCATATGATTATTCTCCTGTGATACTTTGGGGTTACTGAAATGCCAAGAATCCTTACTCCTGACTGTCTAGAACCCCTTCTTTCTCAGAGCTAATTTTTTTCATTTCCTTTCTGCTAGTGTTTCCAGATTCTGAGATCAAATCTTTCTTATATTTTTGTTTCCTAGCTCTCCACTGTGTATAATGATGATTAATATAATTAGAAGACAGTTTATGTTTGCTTCAGAAATTATATTAAAAATTAAATATAAGGCAGTTTCCCATCAACCACAATTTTTGGACAATGTTTTGTGCCAGTGTTTTAAAGTATTTTTTTGTTTTAAAAAAAAGAGTAAAGCCTTGTCCAGACCTATGTTAGAAGGATACAGTGGGAATTTTTGCTTCCCTGTCTTTTATTTATTTATTTTTAGCTGCGTTGGGTCTTCACTGCTGCACGCGGGCTTTCTCTAGTTGTGGCGAGTGGGAGCTGCTCTTTGTTGCAGTGCGCAGGCTTCTTGTTGCGGTGGCTTCTCTCGTTGCCGAGCACAGGCTCTAGGCGTGCAGGCTTCAGTAGTTGTGGCACGTGGGCTCAGTAGTTGTGGCTCACGGGCTTAGTTGCTCCGCGGCATGTGGGATCTTCCCGGACCGGGGTTCGAACCCGTGTCCCCTGCATTGGCAGGCGGATTCTTAACCACTACACCACCAGGGAAGCCCTTCCCTGTCTTTCAGACTGAGTGGGTGATGCATTCATATCACGTGTGATTCAGGTAGAGACAGATGGTCAGGACCTCCAATGTCTAAGACCTGTGCTAGACCAGCCATTCCTCCCTGTGAAGTCCATTATGGTTTATTACAGGATATTGAATATAGTTCCCTGGGCTAATACAACAGGACGTTGTTGTTTATCCATTCTGTATAAAATAGTTTGCATCTGCTAATCCCAAACTCCCTATCCTTCCCTCCCCTCCCCTACCTCCCCCTTGGCAACCACAAGTCTGTTCTTTATGTCTGTGAGTCTGTTTCTGTTTCGTGGAAGTTCATTTATGTCATATTTTAGATTCCACATATAAATGATGTCATATGGTATTTGTCTTTCTCTTTCTGATTTACTTCACTTAGTATGATAATCTCTAGGTCCATCATGTTGCTGCAAATGGCATTATTTCACTCTTTTTTATGTCTGAGTAGTATTCCATTGTGTGTGTATGTGTGTGTGTATACCATATCTTTTTTATCCATTCATCTGTCGATGGACATTTAGGTTGCTTCCATTCTTGGCTATTGTAAATAGTGCTGCTATGAAAATAGAGGTGCATGTATCTTTTTGAATTATAGTTTTGTCTGGATATATGCTCAGGAATGGGATTGCTGGATCATATGGCAACTCTTTTAGTTTTTTAAGGAACCTCCATACTGTTTTCCATAGCAGCTGCACCAATTTACATTCCCATCAACAGTGTAGGAGGGTTCCCTTTTCTCCACACCCATGAAGCTTCTTTTACCTTCTCATTCCTGCCAATAGTTAGAATTATTCAGCTTTCTAGTTTTTGTTTTTTGTTTTGTTTTGTACGCGGGCCTCTCACTGTTGTGGCCTCTCCCGTTGCAGAGCACAGGCTCCGGACACGCAGGCTTAGCAGCCATGGCTCACGGGCCCAGCCGCTCCGCGGCATGTGGGATCCTCCCGGACCGGGGCACGAACCCGTGTCCCCTGCATCGGCAGGTGGACTCTCAACCACTGCGCCACCAGGGAAACCCAACTTTCTAGTTTTTTATACTCTAGAGATTAAGTTCTGTAAATTGCCTTTTCATATTGTTTGCCCATTGTTCCATCATAGTTACTGTTCTATTGTTGATTTGCAGGCAGTTCTTATCTATTCTCTATAATAATCCCTTTTCCATTTTAGGCATCACAAATATCTTCTACCATTCTGTCCTTTAGTCATTTGTCTGTTAACTTTATGGTGTTTTTCACTGAACAAAAATTCTTAATTTTTCTGTGATAAAATTAATCATATGCTTTATGGGTTTTTTTTTTTAGTTTTTTGCATATTCTTAGGTCACATAGATGTTTTCTCATACAGTCTTCTATTAACTCCACAGTTTTGCCTTTTGCTGAACTTCATGAAGCTGATTCTTTATTGATTGAGGGTATCATTTGGTTTCTCTCCTTTAAAGGTATTTTTGTTATTGAACCATCCTCAAATTCCTAGGATAACTCCTACTTAATCCCAATATATTATTATTTTTTAAGTACAGTATTGGATTTACTTAGGTAATATATAGTGTAGGGTTTTTTGTATCATGTTAAATGGACCTATCATTTTCTTATCATTATCTGGTTTTTACAGTCAAGATTATATTAGCTTCATAAAATGTCCTGGTCAGTTTTTTTTTTTTTTTTTTAATTTTTATTGGAGTATAGTTGCTTTACAGTGTTGTGTTAGTTTCTGCCGTACAGCAAAGTGAATCAGTTATACGTATACGTTTATCCCCTCTTTTTTAGATTTCCTTCCCATTTAGGTCACCACAGAGCATTGAGTAGAGTTCCCTGTGCTGTACAGTAGGTTCTCATTCGTTATCTATTTTATACATAGTAGTGTATATATGTCAATCCCAATCTCCAAATTCATCCCACCACCCCCCCTTTCCCCTTGATATCCATAAGTTTGTTCTCTACATCTGTGTCTCTATTTCTGCTTTGCAAATAAATTCATCTGTACTGACGGTTTACCGTTTTCCCAGAATAGCTTGTATAAGACAGGAGTTACATTGTAAAGCATACTCCAATAAAAATTAATTTAAAAAAACCCAGGAATTAAGTCTTCCTTAAAACTTGGTGGACCTCATTGTAAAATTTTCTGCACCTGCTGTTTTTCAGAAGGCGAGATCTTTGCTCTTTCAGTCTCTTTTATACTGATTGGTCTGTTCAGTCTCTCTTTTTGATGCCAATTTTGGCATAACTGAAGGGGAATTTATCCATTTGAATTTACGATCATATAGATATTCCTAATACTCATTAATATTCTTTAATTATTAAAATAACTCCTTGTGTTGGTACTTTTGCCTCCCTTTTCGTTCTGTATTTTAATTGTTTGACTCTTCTCTTTTTTCTTAACTCTTGCTTGCCAAAGATCTATCTTATTAATCTTTTCAAGGAACATGATTTTTGGTTGTGTTATTTTTCTGTTTATTGTTGATTATGTTGTTCTGTATATCATTGATATTTGCCCTTATCTTAGTTATTTATTCCTTACTTGGGGGAGGGTTGCTTTTTTGCCCTTTTCCCAACTTCTTGAGTTGAATATGTCTTTTCAACTTCTCTTGTTTCCTTTGAAATATTTTTAAAGCTATAAAATTCCCTCTAAATACTTCTTTTGCCATACCTAGGATATACCTAGGTATATTTTTGTATACATGCATACCCAGATATGTATTTACACATAATAATCACTGATACTTATTGAACATTTACTGTGTGCTAGGCCCTAAGTACTTTATAATTATTCCTCATGATATTTAATTATTTAATTCTTATAGCATATCCAGTATGTGTTCTGCCTATGTTCTCTTCTAGGAGTTTTATGGTTTTGGATCTTACCTTTAGGTCTTTAATCCATTTTGAGTTTATTTTTGTATATGGTTTGAGGAAATGTTGTCATCTCATTCTTTGACATGTGGCTGTCCAGTGTTCCCAGCACTACTTACTAAAGAGACTGTCTTTTATCCATTGTATATTCTTGCCTCCTTTATCATAGATGAATTGATCATAGGTGCATGGGTTTACTTCTGAGCTCTCTGTTCTGTTCCATTGATCTGTATGTCTGTTTTTGTGCCAGTACCGTGCTGTTTTGATTGCTGTAGATTTGTAGTATAGTCTGAAGTCAGCGAGGGTGGTACCTTCAGCTTTATTCTTTTTTTCCCAAGATTGCTTTGGCAATTCAGGGTCTTAAAGTCTGTGGTTCCGTATACAGTTCAGGATTATTTGTTTTAGTTCTGTGAAAAATGTCATGGATATTTTAATAGGAATTGCATTAAATCTGTAGATTGCTTTGGGTAGTATGGCCATTTTAACAATACTAATTCTTCTAATCTAAGAGCGTGGAATATCTTTTCATTTCTTTGTATCATCTTCTACTTTCCTTCATCAGTGTTTTATAGTTTTCACAGTATAGGTCTTTAATCTCTTTGTTTAAGTTTATTCCTAGATATTTTATTCTTTTTGATGAGATTTTGAATGGCATTGTTATTTTTTTCTTTCTCTTTCTGATAGTTCATTATTCGAATATAGAAAAGCAGCAGATTTCTGTATATTAATCTTGTATCCTGTAACATTACTGAATTCATTTATTACTTGTAATAGTTTTTTTTTTTTGAGACATTCGAGTTTTCTGTATATAGTAGCAGTATCATCTGCAAATAGTGACAGTTTTACTTCTTCCCTTCCAATTTGGATGCCTTTTGTTTCTCTTTCTTGTCTGATTGCTGTGGCCAGGACTTCCAATACTGTGTTAAATAGAAGTGGCGAGAGTGGGCATACTTGTCTTGTTCCTGATTTTAGAGGAAAGGCTGTCAGCTTTTCACCATTGGGTATGATGTTAGCTGTGAATTTGGCGAGAGTGGGCATACTTGTCTTGTTCCTGATTTTAGAGGAAAGGCTGTCAGCTTTTCACCATTGGGTATGATGTTAGCTGTGAATTTGTCATAAATGGCCCTTATTATGTCGATATATGTTCCCTCTCTACCACCTTTGATGAGAGTTTTTGTAATGAATGGATATGGAATTTCATCAACTACTTTTTCTGTGTCTGTTAAGATGATGATGTGATTTTTATCGTTTTTGTTAATGTGCTGTACCACATTGATTTGCAAATATTGAACCATCCTTGTGTCCTTGGAATACATCCCACTTGATTATGCTGTATGATCCTTTGTATATATTGTAGGATTTGGTTTGCTAATATTTTGTTGAGAATTTTTGCATCTATATTCATCAAAGATATTGGCTTGTTATTTTTTTTTTTTTTTTTTTTTTGTAGTGTCTTTGGTTTTGGTATCAGGGTAATGGTGGCCTCACTGAGTGAATTTGAGAGCACTCTGTCCTCTTCAATTTTTGGAATAGTTTGAGGAGGATGGGTATTAGCACTTCTTCATATGTTTGGTAGAATTCCCCTATGAAGCCATCCAGTCCTGGGCTTTTGTTGGCTGTGAATTTTCTAAATTACAAATTCAATTTTGCTACTAGTGATCAGTCTATTCATATTGTCTGTTTGTTCTTGATTTAGTCTTGGCAGGTTGTATGTTTCTAGAAATTTGTCTGTTTCTTCTAGGTTATCCAATTTGTTGGTGTGTAACTGTAGTATTTCCTTATGATTTTTTGTGTCTCTGTGGTATTGGTTGTTATTGCTCCTCTCTCATTTCTAATTGTGTTTATTTGGGTTCTCTCTCATTTCTTCTTGGTGAGTCTGGCTAGAGGGTTATCAATTTTGTTTGTGTTTTCAGAAAACTAGCTCTTGGTTTCATTGATCTTTTCTGTTGTTTTTTTGGTCTCTATTTTATTTCCTCTCTCATCTTTATTATTTCTTTCCCACTGCTGATTTTGGGTTTTGTTTGTTCTTCTTTTTAGATGGTAGGTTAGGTTGTTTATTTCAGATTATTCTTGTTTCTTGAGGAAGGTCTTTATCACTCTAAACTTCCCTCTTAGAACTGCTTTTGCTGCATCCCAGAGAGTTTGTGCTTCCGTTTTCTTTTGTCTCGAGGTATTTTCTGATTTCCCCATTGACCCATGTTGTTTAGTCTTTACATGTTTGTGCTTTTCCCATTTTTCTTTCTGTAATTGACTTCTAGTTTCATACTGTTGTGGTTGGGAAAAATGCTTGATGTAATTTCTGTGCTCTTAAATTTGTTGAGACTTTTTTGTGGCATAGCATGTGATTTATCCTGGAGAGTATTCCTTGTGTTCTTGAAAAGAATGTGTATTCTGCTGCAAACAACTTTATTTAAACCTGTGATTCTCAAGTTATTTGGTCTCAGGACACTTCTGTGTTCTTAAGAATTATTGAAGACTCCAAAATGCTTTTGTGTATGTAGGTTATATCTATCAGTATTTCTGTATTTAAAATTAAAACAAAGAAAGCCTTAAAATATTGCAAAATAAGTGTACTTACTTCTAGTTGTGTTTCTGTGTACATTTAAGGAAAACTTCAGATTTTAAAATAATGATTTATTGGGCATTAGTGAGGTTAATGATTTATAGTAGATAAAACCATAGTCAAAATACTGAGGAGAAAAATGGAATTAACTTCTAAAATATACTTGTTTGTACTTTAAATTGATAATCTTAGAAAATTCTAGAAAACACAAGAATATATAAGCACACATTCTATTGGTCATTAGAGCAGGGGTTAGCAAAGGTATTCTGTAAAGGACACATAGTAAATATTTCCAGCTTTGTGGGATACACCAGAGACAGAGACTTCTGTGTCACAACTACTCAACTCTGTTTTTGTAGCCTGAAAGTGGTTGTGGAGAATATGTGAATGAGTGGACATGGATGGGTTTGGCCTGTGGGCCAGTTTAGTTTGCTGACCTCTACTTTACAGACATGAGAAAATGAGAGTGAAAGGGACAAATACTGTCTTAGTATTATTATGAAAAGAGTCTTGACCTTGTGGGCCTTTGGCAGGATCTCAAACCACACATGGAGAACCATTGGTTTAAGCTACTGAAATTGATAGTTGATGCTGAACAAGACTTTAATGAATGTTTTAATTATTTACTGTTAGGAAATGCAACACGCTAATTAAGATAATTTGGGTAAAAATCTGTTGCCTCAATGTTTGCTCAATTGTGGGGTCTTTTTGGGGGACTGTTTGTACCCCGTTTTGCTGTTTTGACTATAGTATGGTCTATGTATGTCTTAGTTTATCAAACCTATTCACAATGTGAATTTTGAATCTTACATCTTCTTAATATGTTTAATAGTTTATATATAGCATTATTGCATATTAGAAAAAACTTGAGTATTAGAAAAAAAGAACATTGAGTATTTTGTGTTCTTTAGTATTAATTTGAAAGGAAATTTTTTCCAGCAATTTCCTACATGTAATTGTTGATATATAAGAAAGCTATTGGGGTTGTTTTGTGTATCTTTAAACTGGATACCTTAATGAATGCTCTTATTATTTCCAATAATTTTCTAGTTGGTGGCTTTGATTTTCTAGGTATAAAACAATTTTATCTGCAAATAATAATTTTGCCCCTAACTTTCTAATTTGTGCTTCTCATTTTTTACCTCATGTCATTGACCATTGCTTTAAGAACTGTATTACATAATAGTGGTGATTGCCTTCTTCTGGACTTTAATAGGAATGCTTCCAGTATTAAACCCTCAAGCACAGTGCTGGTTGTTGGCTTCAGACCTAGTTAACCAAGTGTCCTTTTTCTTTTTTAACTAAAAGTTTCTGTTGGGAAGGGATATTGAATTTTTCTTTCAAGTGCCTTCTGAGCTTCTTTCAAGATTTCGGTTTTTTTCCCCTTTGGCTTGTTTACTTGATGACACATAACATTGAATAATTCTTGCATCCCTCATACAGCCATGACTCTCATTTGGTCATGGTGTATAGCATGTTTTAACATGTAACTCAGTTCTGTTTGCTAATATTTATTTATGATTTTTGGATTTAAAATACAAAATGTGAGATTTGTCTGCAGTTTCTTCTTATTGTGCTGTCTTTTTTGTGTTTTGGTATCAGGCTCTATTAACTTTTTGGGAAGAACTGGGGAGCCTTTCTTTTTCTCACTGCTTTGGAGCAGTCAGAATAGCATTGAGAATGATCAAGTGTTCTCAATACTTGAAGCATTTAAAGAACTCATGGTTGGAACATGGGTTAGGGCTTTCTTTAGCTGACAGCTTTCCCCATGTGTAATGATTATTTTGTTTCTGTAGGGTTTTTTCCCTCTTCTTGCATTAATTTTGATAATGCAAAATTAAAATTATATTTTCCAGGAAAATCATACATTTTAGCCACCTATTGTAATATTTTAGAATAGAGTTGTACGAAGTTTTTTCAATTAATTTCCTCGGCATCTATAATCAAACCTTTCAGTTTTCCCCTCGTTTTTTATTACACTAGGAAGTGACTTGTCTGTTTAATTTTTAGTAGAAACTTATTTCTACCATTTTTATTTATTGTAAGTAATCTCTACCTTTATCTTGTATTCCTAAGGACTTTCTTTTAAACATGTTAAGTCTGAGGTGGTCATGTATAGTTGGAAATGTAGGTTGAAGTTGACGTCAGAGGTTGGATTGGAAATGTAGTTTAAAGCATCATCGGCATCTGTTTAGGTCCTTGAAGAACCCCTCTATTCTAAGAGTTTCTTTAAGGGACTGTCAGAGGACGGGGGCGTACCTGTTCTCTTCTGCCACCTGAGTTTCCCTCCTTGAAAGCAATAAATATTATCACACTATTCCCTGCCCTACCCTCTCTATAAGAAACAGAAACTCTTGTGGTTTTAAAAATCTTTTGTGTGTGTGATAAAATATATATAGCACTAAATTTGTGGTTTTAACCATTTTTAAGTTTACAATTCAGTCCCATTGATTACATTCATGATGTTGCACAGCCATTACTGTTATCTAGTACTATTCCCACATGTTTTTTTATCATGCTAAACAGAAACTCTATAACCATTAAACAACTCCCCATTTCACCTACCCCAGTCTCTGCTAACCACTAATCTCCTTCCTCTCTATAAATTGTCTCTTCTTGATATGTCATATAAGTGGAGCCATACAATATTCCTCCTTTTGTGTCTGCCTTATTTCATTTAGCATAATGTTTTCAAGGTTCATCTATGTTGTAGCATGTGTCAGAATGTCATTCCTTTTCATGACTGAGTAGTATTTCATTATATTGAATATACCACATTTTGTTTATCCATTCATGTTGATGGACACTGGTTTGTTTCCACCTTTTGGCTATTGAATAGTGAGTAATGCTGAAATGAACATTCGTGAGCAAGTATCTGAGTTCTTGTCTTCAATTCAATTGAAATTATACCCAGTAGTAGAATTGCTGGGTCATATACTTAGCTGTTTGAGAAATGTGGGTGTTTTTAAAGGAATTTTTTAATTGTTAAATACATAGTTATTAGAAGGGTTAACAGAGATAGAAAACCATGATGAATTATAACAATCTTGAAAAAATAATATTTGTTCTTTACTGAAATATGATCGAAGCTTGTCCAGTTCTTTCTCTGGCTTGTCATTTTCACCTTCTCTTCTTCTCATTTTTTATCATTGAGTCAGTCCTACCTATTTTCTCTTTGATGTATCAACAGACCTAGGGAGATTGGGTTTCAGAACATTTCTCTAACAGTACAAGTAATTTATTTTATAGAATATACTCTGCCCCAATGCATTCCTTACAGTGCCTAGGAATAGACATGCCTGTCAGCCTTCTTGCTAGTACTTTAACACAAAATTATTGGAAGAGAAATTTAAATAAAAGCAAATAATCTATATTAAATGTAGTTCATGCTGTTACCTGGAAACAGAAGTTCCCAGGCCTCTAGCATGTCTGTCACTATGTGTGCCTGCCCTTCTCCTCAGTAGAGGTGAATGAAGACTTGAAGGTCTCTGGAGCCACACCCCCTGCCCATGGTTATTTTAGCATCTTTTGCAGTATTGCACTGTTGATTCTTTTGCTTGCTGTCCACTTTTAGCTTTATACTTGGCTCCCTGAATTACTTAATAATCTACTTCTGGGGGGCTTACTGATAATAAAAATGTAGATCAGCATCTTTGTGTGATGGTATCATTTTGTCCTTATTTCCAGTCACCCTTGGAATCTTTCTTCCAAGTCTGTCTACTCATCCCTCTCTCTGGTACTTTCCAGGTCAGGCTAGTCTATGCTAGTGACGAGGGTCATATCTGTTTACAGTTGCATTACTATAGAAATCATAAAATTCTGGACCTACATGAGTCCTACAAGATCAAGTACTCTTCTTGACATGTGTTAGTCCACCCCTCGGGGCTTCCAGTGGAGCACTTCACATTATTTATAAATATTTCATGACACTAAATGAAAATAGTTCATTTGCTTTAAGACTGCAAGGTCAACTTATTTTACTTTTGATACAAATGATACTAGCCTACCATGGTAACATTGACTTTTCTTGGTGATCAGAGGCTCTAATTAACAGTTGTGTGTTTTTGATTAAAAAACAGGTAACAAATTAATTTTTGATGCAGTTAAGTTACTAAAAATACTTCAAAGTGTGAGATCTTAGGCAAAAATCAATTTTAAAAAATGTATTGTAAAAAATTCTGCTCTGATTGAAAGGTTAGAAACAACTGATCTAGTTCACCCCTTTTTTTTTTTTTTTTTTTTTTTTTAACAGATGAGGAAACTGAGACTCAGAGAGGTTACTAGGCATGTCCAGTGTCCCACAGGAAGTTAGTGAGTTTGTAAAAGAAAAACACCTTGTACCTCAAATGACCATAGATAGTTTCTACAAATGGGTTATATTTTTTGAAGAGCAGATCATGCCAGATCAGTTTAATTTCTTTCTAAAAGAATATGTTGAGTATTGTTCATTGCCCATCTAGAGTCTATTTCCCTCTTTACCTTTGAGATATAAGCCAGTTTGTGTTGAATGTTTTGTCATCTCAACTAAGAGCATCCAAGGAGATGCAGAGGGAATGACAAGCCAGGCATTCTGCCACTTACTAGGAAGAGAGAGATGAATGAAGAGTAAAATCCAGATGCTTGTCCTTGAGGTGAAATTATTCCATAAGAGGAGATATAGTAACAGACGTGTGTTCTGGATCTTGACTGCCTTAGTCCCCTTCCATGGGAATTGCCTTCACTAACGTGGTAGATGCAGTCTGCCCTGTCCCCGGGACGTTAGCTGGATCATGAGTAGACCCCTCACCTAAGAAACATCAATACATTGACTGGCCAGTGACCCATTAGATTTTTTTCTCCACAGCTTGAGGACTCTGGGGTAACAGTGTCATGTGGAGTGAGGGCTGGAGACAAAGTCATTAGGGAGCAGAGGCTTCTAGAAACCACAAACAGTGCACACAGAGAAGAGGAACAGATTTGCAGAGGGAGGGAGGGACCATTCACAGAGGGAGGGGATGAAGGTGAGAGGAGGAAGAGGGAGAGAAACTAAGGCAATTTGCTCTCTAGGCCTTGAAGGATGAGTAGAGGGGCAGAAGTATTCTTGGCATGAACAGAGGCACAGAGGCGGATAGTAGGTAGAATAAAACCTACAGTGGGCATAGTGCAGTGTACGTGGTGGGGAGTTTGGAGGGGAGGCTAGAAAAATAGGCCGTGGTGAAGCTTTGTCCAGTTTTCTGTGGCTGCTAAGAGATCTGGGTAATGGCAAGTCACCCAAGGTCGTTAAGGAAAGGCGACTGATTGTTAGGAAGAGGGGAGAAATTGGGGCATGGCATGGGACCAGTTAAGATGCTTGACCTGACTGAGAGCAATGGCAGCTGGAATGCAGAAGAAGGGATAGGTAGGCAAGATATTTCTGAGCTAGAATCCTCAGAGTTCGATGGTAGATCAGATATGGGACTTAAGACAGAGGAACATTCAAGGATGAGATTAACTTGATATCTAGTTTAGCAACTGCATGGGTGTTGACATTCTTAAATGAGAAAAATAAGACCAGGTATGAGATGGACTATGAATCTGGGTTCTGATTATATGTTGAATTTGAGTTACATGGGGGACACTCAAGTTGTAACATCCAGTGGGCGATTGGAAATAGAAATATCGACCCAGAGGAGGGATGGTGAGAGTTATAGATCTGAATATTATCAGTTGAAGCTATAGGAAATTGGTGAGATTATCAGGTAGATGGTCCACAGTTGGAATTACCTGAAGTAGTCATTATCCTATAAAACCAAGGCATAAGCTGGTAGATATGGAAAACCTAGGCGCAAGGATGGAGGGTGGGAAGTAACTCTGATAAAGATTTTGAGAGCCTTGTACAAGACCTAACAGAAAAATGTATAGAACTAAGGAAGTGATGAGTATTGTCAAGAAATGAAGGAATGCCTCTCTTTTGTTAGTGGATATCAAACGATTAAAGATTATTTTTATTTAAAAAGACTGATTCTCACAATTATTTAAAATAACCTTTATTCAGGGAGGACCCCCTCTTTTTTTTTTTGCATTTAACCATTATTTTGAAAGAGAAAAGTTCAATTTGGTATTTATTGAACTGGGAAGATGAGAATCATTACAGGTGGGGGTGGTTAATGTCTTCATTCCCACTTCCCTCGACCTGGGATTCTGAGCACTTTCATCTGTGAAGTTAGTTTTCAGGTCATCAGACTCCAAGAAGGGAAGGCCCAGTCAAGTAGCTCTTCCCCGTTCACCCCTCTAGGCAGAATATGGAAGCTTTATTCAGTTGAATAATGAAGCCTTTTTTGTAACTCAGTGTTTAACCTGCCTTCTTAAGGTTTCGTGTGGGTTTTTTTTTTTTTTTAGTTTGATAGAGACACTTTGTTTGCCACTGTGCAGAACTATGATTCATCTTACTGGCATTGATTACCCCTTTGGGTCACTCTAAATAATGCCCATTCTCCCTTGAGGACTACCAAGTAGATTTTTCAAGTCATGCAGCAACATGTCAGGGGAAATCTTTGCTTGACTAATGGAGTATTGGTAGCCGTAAGCTGTTGAGATTTACAAAAAGCTGTTGAAGACTCCAGCTAAGCCTATTGGGGGGAAAAAAACTGTCTTGTGTGGCTCTGGATGGGGAGAGGGAACTGGGTGTCCTACTCTGGGTGTAGAACCTCCACCATCAAGGACAGATCTTATTTAACATTTTGCAGTAGAAAATTGTCCCTGATTTTCAGATACTGCTTTAAAAAAAAAAACCCAACAAACTAAAAAATAAATGAGTCACCCCATCCCTTTAAGTGGAACCAGCCTCCCACCCCTGCACACCCTTTTACTAGGCCCCTGAGTAAAGCTCAGCTGCATAGTAAAGTCTCTCATCTCCGCTCCCAATTAGCTGACCCCTATTTGGCCAGTCCCCTCAGCTCTGACTCATTTGCTTGAGGCAGAGGCAGCAATCGAGTATAAACTTGATAGTCTTGACCTGGGATCTAATGTTCATTTTGACCCTCCTTATTTCAAAGCTCTTTTGATATCAGCTTATATGGACTAAACTATTGTACTCTTAACTTCGCAGTTCACCCAGGCCTCACTGCACCTACTCTTCTAGGTATAAATGCTCCTTTGGCTAGCCCTGTTGGCATCTCCACCAGGGAAGGAGGATCCAATAAAATGTGGCAACACTCCTAGTAGGAAACAAAAAAGTACTGAACAAAAGCTTTTGCCAGTCATTCTTGCCTCTTACTGCTTCATTTTCCTTATTTGTAAAAAAACAAAAACAAAAACAAAAAAAGCTTCATAATAAATACCTGCCTTGACTTCTTCACAGGTCCTTTGCGTAAATCAAATGAGGTAATGGAATTAATGGAAGGGAAAGTACCTTAAAAAGAATAAAGCACACATTTAGTTATGGGCATTTTCCAAATCATTTTTTGAAGCCTGTCGCCTCTTGAAGCAAGAAGTGTCAAATGAATCTTCCTGTAGAGCTTCTCAGACCGCATGATGTCAGTGATGAGCTCTAATGGCTCTTTTTGGCTGTCCTTGTCCACCAGGGGTCTCCTGCCTGTCTCTCCAGCCTATGTTCTTTTTTAAAAAAAATTAATTTATTTACTTATTTTATTTTTGGCTGCGTTGGGTCTTCGTTGCAGTGCATGGGCTTCTCATTGTGGTGGCTTCTCTTGTTGCAGAGCGTGGGCTCTAGGCGTGTGGGCTTCAGTAGTTGTGGCTTGTGAGCTCTGGAGTGCAGGCTCAGTAATTGTGGCGCACGGGCTTAGTTGCTCTGCGGCATGTGGGATCTTCCTGGACCGCGGCTCGAACCCCTGTCCCCTGCCTTGGCAGGCAGATTCTTAACCACTGCGCCACCAGGGAAGCCCCCAACCTATGTTCTTGCACCTGCCCACTCAGACCTCACATCCAACCAAACCGAGCCTTGTATTGTTCCTAAGCATTCACTTCCCTCTTCTGCTTTTGTGCCTCTGTGCCTCCTCTTTTCTGCCATGAATGCTGCCTAATACCCTGTCTCCTCCTGTGAAAATTCCTCTAACCTTCAAATGTCAACTGTCATTTTAAATGTGTATTAATTATTTATCGCTGTGTAACAAATTTGCCGCAGACTTAAAATAACACGTTTACTATCTCACGTTTTCTGTGGGTCAGTAGAACATAATAAGAAATATATATTTGGCTTCTGCCCCTGGTTCCTGACACAGAGCTCCTAAAGACCTTGGAATTTCCTGAGTGATAGCAGTGCTAGGAGCATCCTTTGTTCTAACATGTGGTCTTTGACCCTGGTTCCTTGACACAGAGCTTCTAAAACCCTTGTCATTTCCGGAGTGATGATGGTGATAGGAGCATCTATTGTTCCGTGAGGCAGCTCTTGGTGGACTCCTGGATAGCTTCAGGATGGGGCTGGTCATGAAATGATTCTAATCATTTCAGGCTATGGTTAGAAGCTTGACATTTTCAGCCCCGCCCCCATCCTTCAGGGAGTGGAGAGAGGCTGAACATTGAGTTAATATTTGATCATGCCTACATGATGAAGCCTCCATAAAAATTTCCGAACTATGGGGTTTGGAGAGCTTCTTGCTTGGTGAATACATCCATGTGCTGGGAGGGTGGTGCACCCCTTGACTCCATGGGGACAGAAGCTCATGTGCTCAGGATCCTCTGGGCCTCCTATGTACCTCTTTGGCTATATCCTTTGTGATATCCTTTATACTAAACCAGTAAATGTAAGTTAAATGCTGCCCTGAGTTCTGTGAACCGTTATGACAGATTATCAAACCTAAGGATGGGGTCATGGGGACCCCCTCAATTTGCAGCCAACTCAGACAGAGTGAAGGTAATCTGGAGGCCCACTACTCGCATCTGCGGTCTGAAGTAGGGGGTGGGGGCAGGCAGTCTCATGGGACTGAGCCCTTAATCTGTGAGGTCTGTACTCTCTCCAGGTAGTTAGTATCAGAATTGAATTAAATTGTTGGCCACCAGGTGGTGTCCACAGAGACTTGCAGAATTGCTTGGTGTGAAAAACCCATATATTTTATATCCTAAGTGTTATGAGTAGAGGAAACAAGGTTCCCCTTTAGTCAGGAATCTGGGCATGGCCCAGCGTGGTCCTCTGCTTCAGGGTTTCTCACAAGGTTGCAATCAAGGTGTCAGGCATCTGAAAGCTCTACTGGGGAAGGGTGTTCTTCCAAGTTTATATGGTTGTTGGCTAGATTCAGTTCCTTGTGGGCTTTTGGACTGAGGACCTCACTTTCTTGCTGGCTGCTGGTGTGGGCCTCTCTGTATGGCAGCTGGCTTCATCAGATCCAGCAAGGGAGAGAGTCTGTTTTCAAGGTGGAAGTTACAGTCTTATGGAACGTAATCATGGAAGTGACATCCTGTCATGTTGGCCATATTTTGTTGGTTAGAAGCAAGTCGTAGGTCCTGCCCACACTCAGAGGGAGGGGCGTTATTCCACGGTGTGAAGAGCAGGAGCTGTGAGGGTCACTGGGGGCTGTCGTCGAGTCCACTCAACCACAGAATGTTGTCCCCATGAGCCTGTACTTATTTCTTCCAGCTAGATGTGTGATCTTTCCTTTCCGCGACTCTTCTTTCTAGGTACTTGTTTCTTTTTTCAGTTCACATTCCATGACTGATATTATTATGGTTCAGTATTTTCTTTATTTCCCTCATATCACTGTTTTTGCTCATCTTTCACCTACTTTCAACCCCCAGAACAGTCTTGTACTCAGCAAATGTTCTGCAAAGGATTTTACCCTTCCTTTCCTTCTTTGAAACTAAGGAAGAGCCAAACTAGTTGCTTTCCTGTTTAACACCTGAATCCTTTTTCTGCACAGCAGCCACATAGCATCCATTATAAAACCTTCATATTTGTCAGTTTGGCATCAAAAGCAATGACTCATCCGTGTCTATATAACCTGGCTGGAGTGATCTGCCTGATTTGCATTTAGAGCTAGAGGTTGTTACCTTATTAAGGAGAAGCAATTTTCCATTAAAGATGCTTCAGACATTAGCTATTTTTAAGTGGTGTATTGTTCTGTTTCCTAGGGGGCTTGCTGGGTCTCAGAAATGATGCAGCCTATAAGAATTTTTTCTTCTTTAACCTACCTGTTTTCATTTGCCCAGTAATGATCACTTTGGAGTCCTATTTTTAGGTAATAGGAACTGAATTGATAAAGAGGACTGACTCTTTAGAAGCAGCATTTTAATACTTTCCCTTTTGCCCAAGCAGTGGGCTGGATCTTATTATCCCTGTTGGAAATGTTCAGTAGGATGAAAGATCACACGTGCTTTAAGAGACTTAGAACATGAGAGAGATAGATATATGTTTGATATATGTGGATCACAGGCTCAGAACACAGCAAAACTCATGTACTTTAGCTTCCCATGCTTGGAGCGGGGAGGCCAGTCTCTACTTAACCCCCTGTGATAGCTCAGCACCTTTTTCATTTTTTGAAGTTTTGATGGATATCTAGTCTTCGGAAGACAGGTAAAGAAACACTAGTCAGATTTTAGTAAACACTGTGCTTCTGGTGTTGAAATGATCATGTCACAGTAACAGGCCAGGCTTGTTCCCTTTAAGAAAAACTCAGATGGAAATCAACTTAAACTTGGAGGAGTCATTCATCTGTTGGGAAAGTTGCAGAATTAGTAAGTTAAAGCCAGCTATAGATGGGAGCACATAAGTATGTGGGCCTACATTTTGGGTCTTTGGGGAGCCATGAAGCTAAAAGCCAATTAAAGCTTTAGTAGAGAGAAATTTAGAATTGGTTTCTCCTGGGCAAGAGAAAGATTTGGAGCAGAGAGTGCTCAGAGAAAAGTGTTGATGATGTAATTAATACAGTTAACAGCTGGGAATGGGAATCAGTACGAAGCTGCATCCTAGAAGACCCTGTGAAGGACTCAGGTTTGGGCACAAAAATCACTCTATCCAGGGCACCGCTTCAACTCAGGAACCTGAAGGTATCTTTATGGTCAGCCTGGGGAGAAGGGTGACCAAGTTCTGACACAATGAGTCCCTCTGCTCTTCATCTCTCACCAGTCTGTAAATTAGAGCAAGGAAGGAAATTTGGGTAGGAAGGGATTTTTTTCCTTTTAATCTTGAGTATTAGCTTTCTTTTTATTCATTTATTTATTGTTACTCTTATATGAATTCCTTCTTACCCCAGTCTATACACATCTGTCTACTTTCAGACACTGTTATCATTGTTATCATCTAATTGATATTCCCAATCTCTGCCCCAAAATGTAGAACCATATCTCCAGCTTGAGTAAAGGACGTGATCATACTTATATATCCCATTGTCATCCCAAACTCAAAATGGGCCCAAGAGTTGATTGACTTCTCCCAGTATCTTATCATTCAGGCACATCTCTCAAAAATCATGTTTTCTTTTCCATTCTCACTTCCATTAATCCTGTTCAAATCCTGAAGGTTGTGTGGCATCATGGGAAGAGGATGAGACTTAGGTTTGAATCCTGCCCTTGTCATTTCCTTGCTGGTATCCATGAGCAAGCATGTTATCATTTGGTGTTTTGAGCCTCATTTCCTAAATGATCTTTTAGAGCCTCATCTCTAAAATTGGCATGATAATACTTGCCTACCTCATTGCATTATTGGAGAATATTAAATTTGGTAGTGCCTATGAATCATCTAACACAGTGCCAGGTGTGTGCCATAGGTGCTCAATAACTAGTTACTATTACTATTTTGTAAATTTTTTACTGTTACTATTTTGAATGCATAGAGTGCAGTGCCTGGCATGTTCAGGGCCACTGTTTTGGGAAGCCATTCGCATGTGATCCTCCCCTGGGATTGTGGAACCCAGCTCTGAATATATTAGGTATCCTTCACCTCCCTAGCACTTTTCAACAGATGAATTGGCTTCTACGTTTCAAAAAACCAGAGCTGTTGCCCGCCCCCTTCCCCTGTGGAACCCCCTTAGCTTTCCACTTAGGAATGGCTTGTGTCTAGACTCCTTCCCTCCTCCATTTATTTTGATACAATGAAGTTGGCATCTCTCTGACCTTCTGCCTGAGGTTAATCCTTCCCTCTGGGTTCTGGGTCCCCTCCCTTCCTGCCCAGGGTCCCCTCCCTTTCTTTGCTGTGCCCTCTTCAACCACACCTTCTTTAGTGATTCTTTCCTGTCAGCAATTAACTGTGTTCAGGCTTCTCTTATCTTAAAAAAATACAAGAAACCATGTGTGATTTCTTTCTCCCTCTGCAGCTTCCACCCTGTGCTGTTCCCCGCCTTCACAGCCAGCCTTCCGGAGCCTGGTGCACACCCTAGTCTCCGCAGTCAGTTCCCCCGCACATGGCTTTCTGCTTCACTCCATTTCCTCCTGTGACCTTGTCACTAAGTCTACACTGCTGACCATACTTTTCTTACTGAAACGCATGCTTTCTTTGGCTTCTCTGACTTCACGTTAGGCTGATTATTCTGCTACCTTTCCTATCACACCTGTTTCTTTTGCAAACTTCTCTACTTGCGCTTTCTTAAATCACGTTGTTCCTCACTGCTCTGTCCTAGGCTCTCTTGCCTTCTGATGCTGAACGATCTCCGAGGGAACCAGTCTACTTGTTCATTTGCCCTCTGTACGCACACGACATGCTCATTTCTGTCTCCAGCCCCTAACTCTCTCTTAAGCATCAGATCTAATATCCAACACCTCAGACTCGCTAAGTCTGACTGAACTTATATCCCCTCCTGATTGCCTGAAGATGCTCTTCCTATAGAGGTCATGGCTCATTTGTCTAGAGCAGTGGTTCTTCACTTGAGTGGGCGTCAGAGTCCCCTGGAAGGTGTGTTCAGATGGCTGGGCCCCATCCCCAGAGGTTCTGAGTCAGCAGGTCTGGGGCGGGGGTCTGGGAATTTGCATTTCCCAGGTTCCAGGTAATGCTGATCCTGCTGGTCAGGGGACTGTACTTTGAGAACATCTGTCATAAGGAAATTAGGCAGTTTTTCCCATTCCTTACTCTACCCCTATAACTTCCCCAGCCTCCAGTTCCCAACTAGCATCTGAATAATCTTGTCAGTTTTGCCTTTTATAATAAATACCTCTCTATCTAGAACCCTCCATTCCCTCTGCCACTAGTCTGATTTATTGCAGTAACCTGCTAACTGGCTTTTCTGCCTCTGGTTTCACTTCTAAATCTGTTCCCCATATGGCAACCAGTGTGAGCTTCTTAAACCATAAGCCATTATTAGTCCCCTGACTGCTTTCTTCCATAGCTCTCCATTGCCTTTGGGATAAGCCCAAACTTCGTAACGTTGACCTGGCCTCTGCCTACCTATGTGGCACCATCTCTTCTCCCTCCTTACTTTGCACAGAATTCACCAAGCATACAGAAAAGCACATGCAATCTAAATATATATTATATGGCAATTATTGAGTGCTTGCTGTGTTCCAGCCACTGTGGCACTTTTGCACACGTTAACTTCATTTAATCTTCCCACTAACTCTATAAGATGGGTTACATTTTACAGATGAGGAAATGTGACCCATTTTATAATGTTGCCATCCCTGTGTACCAGTCCTTTCCAGTCAGTTGTGTCCAGGGTAACAGGGTTGGATTCACTCAAAACTGACTACCAAGAGCTGATGATAATAACCATGACAACAACAGTAGTAGTAATATCTAACAATTTTTGTTAATGTACTTTGTGCCGGGGCACTCCTTGTAAACATAACTCATGTATACTATTCCTGATTTCCAAAGGAGGAAATTGAGAGAGGGAGTAACTTGTTCAAAGCCACAAGTTCAAGATCACAGGACCTAGGTTGGAATTTAGGTCTTGTGACTCCAAAGCTCATGCTTTTTTTTTGAAAGTTTCATGACTTTAAAAAATTAATTAATTAATTTTTGGCTGCGTTGGGTCTTTCTTGCTGCGCACTGGCTTTTCTCTAGTTGCGGCAAGCGGGAGCTACTCTTCGTTATGGTGTGCAGGCTTCTCATCGCAGTGGCTTCTCTTGTTGCAGAGCACGGTCCCTAGGCACACAGGCTTCAGTAGTTGTGGCTCGGGGGCTCTAGAGTGCAGGCTCAGTTGTTGTGGTGCGTGGGCTTAGTTGCTCAGTGGCATGTGGGATCTTCCCAGACCAGCGCTCGAACCCGTTTCCCCTGAATTGGCAGGAGGATTCTTAACCACTGCACCACCAGGGAAGTCCCAAAGCTCATGCTTTTAACTACTCTGTCATTTCTGTGGGTGGAAGTAGTGAAGTTATTTAGAGACTGTTTATCACTTGGCATCTTCTAAAATTTAAAATCCTTCTATGTCTTTAAGTGAATTAAAAAAATTTTGGCAACCCTCGCATCCTCATTGGAACCCACCTGCATGCACCTGTCTTTCTTCCAGATCTCATCATACTGTGGTAAGAAGAGCTTGGAATTGGAGTCATACTGGGTTCTGATGCCACCTCTACTAACCATCTCCTTGGATGAACCCTGGGGTAAATTACTTTACCTCTTTGAACGGCTGATTGCTATAAGAACCAGAATAGTAATGCTTCCCTCATGGGGTTGCTGAGAAAAATAAATGTGAGAATACCTGTCTCTTCTCTCCATCCCTTGTGCTTTTGCTTAATGTAACATTGGGCATTATCACAGTAGCTTCCTTGCTGTGTTTCCTGCACAGATCACCACTGCCCCTCTCCTGTTCTTAACTCCTGTCACTACTCACTAGGCTCTACACTGCCACCTGAAAAATATTTGTGAAATACAAACTCTAGTGACTTCTGTAGATAGTAATGGTGAACTGTTATTCACACATGCACCCTCCTACTGAAACAAAATATTTAGATAAAATACAAAAACCAAACCAAACCCAGCCTTCTTAAAGCATCACAGAGCTCACAGGCATTACCAGGTTAAAATTAGGGTGGAAAACCCATGCAAGAGTGCAGGGTTGTGGGGGACAGAAACAAAGCTCAGATTTCTCACAAGAAGCTGGGACCCCAAAGGACTGCACTGTCACGGTGAGGGTGGACCTGAAACATACCATCTCTCTTGTGGAATTGCAGCCCAGGTTCAAGCTGACTGGCTCAACCAAGGAATCTCAAGTCTTGAATTGGTTTATGGGCTGGTTGTGCCTCTGGGTGTCTGGCAAAATCAAGTGGAAATTCTTTCAGAAGGGAGGTTTCTTCTGCCTAGGCTTCAGATTATTCAGTAACCAGCATGTAAATATAACCAGGCACCCAAGGAAACCATACTCCAAGGGCAAGAATCATCAGCAACCACAGACAACAGAAACAGCCCTTCATAAACGTCATCAGATATTGGAATCATTACCGTCTATAAAAAACTACTGTGTTTAAAGAAATAAAAGATAAGCTTGAAGATATCTGCAAAGAATAGGAAACTATGAAATGTGACATAGCAAATTAAAAAAGGAATCAAATAAAACTTCTAGAAATAAACATAACAGTAATGAAATTTAAAACTCAGTGGATGAGGAAAAGTATATATTTGATTAAATATTTTAAAGAGAAGAACCTCGGGCTTCCCTGGTGGCACAGTGGCTGAGAGTCTGCCTGCCGATGCAGGGGACGCGGGTTCGTGCCCCGGTCTGGGAAGATCCCACATGCCGCAGAGCGGCTGGGCCCGTGAGCCATGGCCGCTGAGCCTGCGTGTCTGGAGCCTGTGCTCTGCAATGGGAGAGGGCACAACAGTGAGAGGTCCACATACCGCAAAACAACGGGAGAGGCCACAACAGGGAGAGGCCCACAAACCCCAAAAAAAAAAAAAAAAAAAAGAACCTCAATGGATGCATTTAACAGAAGATTGAATAAAGCTGAAGAGAAAATTAACAAACTGGAAGACAGTAAGAAAAAATTATCCAGAGTATAGCGTGGAGAGACAAATAGAAAATGCAGAGGGAGCAGGTAAGAGACATAGAGAATAAAGTGAGGTCTAAATAAGTTTAATTAGAGACCTAGAAAGGAGATGAGAGAGAAAATGAGCGAAGGTGAAATTTAAAGATAATGGCTGAGATTTTCCATAACAGTTGAGATACCAAACCACAGATTTACAACCAATGATTGTAAGTAGAATTAAAAAAAAAATCCATACTTAGATACATCAAGATGAAACTACAGAAAACCAAAGGGAAAATCTTTTTTTTTTTTTTTTTTTTTTTAAAAAGCATAAACTTGAGATATTAATGCATCACTGTAAGAATAATGGCTATAGGATATTTCAAAGCAACCAGGATTTTTTTTAATTAGAAGAGATTAGTCTACAATCAATAAACTAATAGCTAATCTTCCTTACTCCTTCATTAAAGGTAGTCCCCTTGAGACCTATACTAAGAACAGTGTCAAATATAACATCAGCACTCAGTAAATAATTACTCATCAATTAACCTTGGGATTAATAGTCAAAATCAGAGAAATGGATTAGATGACAAAGTTAATTTCAACTAGAATGAATGTAGAATTACATGAGAAAGAGAAACTTGCTTTATTTCAAATCACCATGCTTAAATAAGTAACATACTTTTATTTTTTTTTTATTTTTTTTTTTTTTTTTAACATCTTTATTGGGGTATAATTGCTTTACAATGGTGTGTTAGTTTCTGCTTTATAACAGAGTGAGTCAGTTATACATATATATATGTTCCCATATCTCTTCCCTCTTTGTCTCCCTCCCTCCCACCCTCCCTATCCCACCCCTCCAGACAGCCACAAAGAACCGAGCCGGTTTCCAAAGGGAAAATCTTAAAAGCCGCTAGAGAAAAAGATTATCTTCAAAGGAGCAATAGGCTGACCCTTGACTACTTGTCAAGTATAATTCTGATTATGTTATTCTCATATTTTCTCATATTTTTCCATCCCTAAAACGTAAAATACATGCTCTTCAGCATGTCATGTGAGGCCTTTCGTGGTCTGGTCCCTGCAACATGTTTAGACACAGAGAACCTTTGTCCTTCTCATTTTACTCTTGATTAGGTGCCTTACACATGGTCTTCCTTTCTGGAATGCTTCCCATCCCCATCCATCTAGCCAGCTCCTACTCAGCCTTCCCATTTTAGCTCGGGGGTTCACTGTCAAACTCCCTGTCTAACTCCCTTCTCACTGCCTTTGGACACACTGCTTGCCAGCAGTCACCAACACCATGCACTTCAGTATTTGTTTGCATTTTGTTTCATTTCTAGTACACGAGTTTCCAAGCACAGAGCCAGGGTCATTTGTAGTGCCTGACACTCCACAGATATTCAGAACCTTCACTGAGTTGACGCCAGCATTTCAAGGAGTCCCACGACCACTTAAGCAATATCTTGATGTAGGTTTTCCCATGGCTCTTCCCATGATGCTCTGATTCTTGCTTGTGTGGAGCAGGCTGCCACAGTTAGCACCAGGATCCCTGAATGATGTCATTGGCTGGCTCTACCCCTTCAGTACTTCCATTTCCTTGGTGAAACTGGAATAACAATATCCACTCTATCTATTGTATGAAGTTATGGTGTGGATCAAATGAGGTGATGTATGTGAACACACTGTGAACATTCTGTGGCACCATATAATTGCAGTAGCTTTATTTCAGAGTGAGAGATTTGCTTGGGCTGGCAAACTTGCAGCACAGAAGATGATTCTTTGTTGGTTTTTTTCCCATAGTCACAGGAGACTGTTTCCTTATTTTTTTTCTAATTAATTAATTAATTAATTTTATTTTTGGCTGTGTTGGGTCTTCGTTGCTGTGCCCGGGCTTTCCCTAGTTGTGGTGAGCAGGGGCTACTCTTCATTGTGGTGCGCATGCTTCTTATTGTGGTGACTTCTCTTGTTGCAGAGCACGGGCTCTGGGCACTCAGGCTTCAGTAGTTGTGGCGTGCGGGCTCAATAGTTGTGGCTTGCGGGTTCTAGAGCGCAGACACAGTAGTTGTGGCACACGGGCTTGGTTGCTCAGCGGCATGTGGGATCTTCTTGGACCAGGGCTCGAACCCGTGTCCCCTGCATTGGTAGGCAGATTCTTAACCACTGCACCACGAGGGACATCCAGAAAATTATTCTAACATGAATGTTACCTTGCCCTGTGAGTACTTGTGTTGTCATGCCAACATTTCACTGGGGAGAGGGGCCCAGAAAGTAACTTATCCTCGTTGGTTGATTTTGAGAGATCTGAGGGGAATTGTTTTCATGGACCAATTTATATTACAGTTTTCATTGATTTCTTGGTGGAAATTGTAAATTTCTGTGACCCTTCATTCAGAGATGAGAAAGCTTGGATTTGTCAGAGTTTGTCACTCTTTTAATTGGAAAGATTGAAACACTTTTTTGCCCAATTCCTTGCTTTTTTCTTCACATTGCCTTTACTTAGTATCACAGTCTAATCATCTGAAAACCTGATGAATTTGTCAAGTGTTAAGAATCATCAGCCTTGTCAGTCCATTGTTTCTGTATGAGAAGGCCAAATCAAAATCATTTTTAAGGAAGTGGCAATGCCAACTCCAGCAAACCAAGGTGTTTTACTTTTTGAATGTTTGAAATAGAAGTTTCAGGTAATCTGTATAAAGAGATTAGGATTTTACTGGATTTTCCCTCCTAGAGTGTTTTTTTGGAGAATATAGTGAGCAGTTGCTTATATTTGTAGTATGTCCAGTTTTTCGAAAATTCTTTTTTTTAGATGAAGAATTTTGGTAGTCACTAGTTTCTGGACATTTTTAACTGGAAAGGGCCACAGACTGCATGGGGCCGGCTCTGCCTGCAGTACGGCAGACTGAAGGCTGCGGGGAAACATAACCTTTTCCTTCGTTGAGGACTGCCGGCAGCTCTCCCCTCTTCTAGTAATTCATCAGGGAGTTTCATGGTTCTGTGAAAGCATTTTCCCTGATAGTCAATCAAAAGCTCTTTTAACTTAAGCCCCTTTTCTTGTACTAAGTCATTGATAGTGATGGAGACACACTTCGCAGCATCCTTCTCAAAAATCTCTCTCAGATCTTGCCTCTGTTCACTGTCACTGCCACTGTCTTAATTTAGATTCTGATTGCGTCTCATCTAGACTGTAACCCCAGCTTCCTAAGCTGTCTGCTGCTATTGTCTCTCCACTCTGGAACGCTACCAGATTCATAGCTCTAAAATGTATGTGTCCCTGGCCTTTATAGTGCTTTGTAGGATAGTATCCAAGCTTATCAGTTTCACTGTCTGGACCTGTGTGTTAGGAAGTATGTTCTGCTGAGAGTGGTGTTAAATCCTAAAATATCAATGGCTTAAACAAGAAAGTTTATTTCTATCTCACAGAAAAGAACAGAGGTAGGCAGGTCAAGGCTCATAGGTTAGCTCCATAGTCTTCAATTCTGCTGTGCTGCTCTGCACAGCAGAATGCACTGTTGTCCTGTAGCCTCCAGGACCAAGATGAGTGCTTGAGGTCCAGCTGCCACATCCACATTCCAGCCAGCAAGAAGGAGGAAGAGGGAAAGGCTGTACCTCCATCCTTTAAATCACAACACTTTAACCTGCATCTTATTGGCTAAAACTTAGACATCCAGGCCATGTTTAGTTACAGAAAGGCTGAGGGATGTAGTCTTCTAACTAATACTAGCAAAAAAAAAAAAAAAAAAAAAATCGGAGTTCTGCTTAGTAGGAAAGAAGAGAATAGATAAATTGGGCAGTAACTAGAATCTCTGCTATAGGACCTATCCCACCTCCCCACCAGTTTTGTTCCTTTCCCCATCCAGTCCCTTCCTGCCCAACACTTGTGTCCTCAACCCGTTAGTAGCTACAATAAATCTCTTACTAATCCTTTACCATGTCAGGCTCTTTCACAGCTCTGGGCCATGTACAAGTGCTGGCCTTTACCTGGAATGCCCTTCAACTTTCTTTCTCCAAAACATCTGTATATCCTTCAAGCCCAACTCACTTCCTCAGTGAATCTTGCTTATTTCCTTAACATTGACAGCACATTACTTCATACTTGAGCATGTATCAGTGGAAGAGCTTCAGGGACTTAGCAGTTGAAGAGACTTGGGTTTGAATTTCTTCTCTGCAACTTGGGCTGGAAAACTATAAATATGGAAGTTCTTGGCATATAAATTATACTTAGAGCCATAGTGCAGATCTCTCTTCTTGAGTTCCAGGTCTTCGTGTTGAACTGCTTACTCAGTATCATCACTTGAAGATCTCACAGGTGGCCTCTCAAATAGAACCACCTCTGAAGTAGAACCCTTGATTTTCGCCACCTCTTCTAGTCTTCCCTGTGCCAGTAATGCCTCCATCAGCCTAGCTGCAGATGTCAGAAAGCTTGAAGTAATCCTTTATTTCTTATTTCCAATAATCCTTAAACTCTCACATCTAATTACCACCAAAGTCTTCTAGTTCAACTTCCAAATATCTTTTAAATTGATCCTTTTTTTTTTTTTTCAGTACGCGGGCCTCTCACTGTTGTGGCCTCTCCCGTTGCGGAGCACAGGCTCCGGACGCGCAGGCTCGGTGGCCATGGCTCACGGGCCCAGCACCTCCGCGGCATGTGGGATCTTCCTGGACCGGGGCACGAACCCGTGTCCCCTGCATCGTCAGGCGGACTCTCAACCACTGCACCACCAGGGAAGCCCAAATTGATCCTTTTAATGCCATCTCCAGTGCTTGTATTGTAGCACTATCCTCTTGTGTCTGGACTTCTGCGATAGCTCTTAACTGGTCTCCCAACATCCCCTCTTAGGTTGGCTGAGTCTCAAGTTAGGCAGTCACTTTCTTGAACAGAATCCTTAGCCAGCTTCCTATTGTATGTAGGTTTAAACTCAGGATTCTTAACTTCTGCAAGGCCCCATCTGACTCGACTCCTGTCTACCTCTCATTTCCATTTCTGGCCATGCCCATTCTTGTTCATTGTGCTCCAGCCACGTGGTCTTTCTGTTCCTGTTTGTGCCAAGGACTTCCCACCTCCACCCCTTCCCAAGTACCATTCCCCACTTGGGGTCTTTTGTCCCCTTCCTCACTCCTACACACACCATCCTCATATCTCAGCGTCAGTGTCACTTGCACACAGGACCTTTCTCTGACTTCTTAATCTAAATCATATGTTCTCTTCTCTTCCTCCTTGGGAATGTTCTTTCATTCTTAGCATTCATCACAGTTTATAATTCTATATTTATTGAGTGCTTATTTATTGAATATCACTCCAACATTAAGCTGTATGTTCCATAAGGGCTGGAATCATCTTTCTTTTATTCACACCGAATCCTCAATGCCCAGTGCTCAGTAAATACACATGGTATAAATGAAGAAACAAATGATCTTGTGATTAAACAACGCGATAGATTCTCTCATTAAATTGACAGCTTTGCTACTCAGTGTGGCAAGACGTAGTTGTTGGAAACCTGTTAAGGTGATTCACTTTTCTAAACTGGCAGTGTGTTTCTTCACATTCATTGAACATATCTGTGGTGCTCACCTGTAAGGCTACAAGCTTCAGTTTAATTTATTAGAGTGCATCTTTGTCTGAACAAAGCCTGATTTCTGCCAGGATATCCTTATGAACACAGAACCTGAAAAGGTCATGTTCAAGTGTGATCTCTGAAAATCATAATTGGGCCCACTTCCATGGCTTGCCCTCTTTTTTTGAATGCAACCTGGCATAACCTTTGGAACAGAAGACTTGCTTGTTGTTGGGATGGAATCTGAAGCAATAGTCGTTTTAAGACGGAGCCACCAGTGACCGTTACAGAAAGCTGCATACCCAGGATTTGGGCTGTCTTGGAAAAACCCTCACTACCCTGTCTTGATTGCCAGCTCTTGAGACCAAACTCGGATATCAGATATCTAGGTAGAGTATACTTGTTCATGGTAATTCCAGCCTCCTAATCTTTCCTGAATTACCTCTTGTGTAGAACACATTGGCAAGATATGTTACGGAACTGGTCAACAACTTGTGTGGGTTTTTTTCTCCCTAAGAGTATAAAAGATGTTGTTCTGAAAGCATCTGATGATTTTGGAATCCTGAACTTGGTCTAAAATAAAAGATAAACTTGGATGATGTCCCTCTTTTACAGGGTGATAAAGAGGGTGATCGACAATGGGAAAGTTTTCATTTGTTTTTCTTTTTAGAAAACAGAATTCTGCTTTCAGTGGGCACTATGGTAGGTAGATTTTAGCATAGATGGAAAAGCATACAGTTGATTGTTCTTAAGCCCCAGTAGGTCAGATCATGTCAGTGTTTCCAGAGTACGCCCAGAGTAAAGTTGGCTTTTAGCTGAGCCTTTGCTAAGAGGCAGCCAGTCCTGAAAAGGATTTATTTATTTATTTTGGCCTTGGTAATGTCTAAATGATGATAAGTACAAGTTTCTCTTAGCTAGCTGGAGTGGGTCCCACATGAATTGGTTGTGACCCCTAGAATCCAGAAACTCCAGTAGAGTTGGATAAGAATATTTTGTGGGGGAAATCTAATGTAACGCATGAAAATATAAAATATTAAATGTTCAGAAGTTTGTAATTTGCTGCTTTTTTTCATGAGTGGTTTTAATACTTCTGGTCCAGAGCCTAACTCCCTCTTTAGTGGTTTCAGTTTCTTGGGTGAATGTGAATTTTATAAGTTTTTTAAGAAAGGAAATTAAACATTAAAAGACTTTAAGTACTTTACTCTTTATATAATGTCACTAAGAAAAGCCAGGAAAATCAGGGTTGGCTTTTTTATTTGTTTATTTAATAAATATAATCTATTTTCCACCATTTTGTTTGTTATGGCTGTACCAAAGTACTTTTAAAAGTTAACATTTATTTTGATTTTGTTTTATTTCAGCAGATGTGCATAATAAGTTAACCTATCTCTATTCTTCATTGTGGGCTGGGGCAGTGTATAACATTTAGTTATTTTGGCATTTTGACACATAGGCGATTTAGTTTAATTCAGCATAATTTGATGCTCTCCACTTGTATGATGCCTAACATATGAATAATGTTAAATAGATAAAATGCAGCCTGCTGAGTGTGAGCATTACTACAAGTTAGTGACGTAACTGACCTTAGCCAAGTCACCTAACCACTGTGGGCCTGGGTTTCCTTTTCTGTAAAATGAGTAGTTTGGGGTAAATGGTGTCCAAGAATCCTTGCAGCTCTGAATTTAAAAATCCCTTGAGTCTGTATGCCTAATAGGTATGTGTCTACCTGATTCCTCCTCCTCTTCTTTTCTCTTTTTTTTTAAATTAGGAAAAGAGGATGCTGGTGCACCAGTTACAAAAGACGAGAACACCTTCATGTCACAGGACACAAGAGCTTTACCAGAGAAGTCGCTGCAGAGATCAGCAAAGGTCTCTGCCTGTTTTCTTCACTTGTCTGGCTGGTAGCTGAGGTACCTGTTGGAGGCCTCTCATACAATTCAGTTAGGACTGTAGTTGGTCAGTTAATCAGAAAAGTCAGTGGAAGCAGGGAATCATAAAAAGTGAATCTTTTTCATAACTTTAAACATATATTCATTTGTCTTTGGATGAAGGGCCAAGGCCTTTTCTTCGCGTATGGGTATGTTTATTGAGGTTCTGCATTATCTTTTTCTGCATAAACTGCACTTGTAATGTGACATCTATGATTTCCAGTTTGGTTTATTTAAAGTGGAGTGAGAGGGACTTCCCTGACGGTCTAGCCGTTAAGATTCCACGCTTCCACTGCAGGGGGCACGGGTTTGATCCCTGGTCGGGGAAATAAGATCCTGCGTGCCGTGCAGCACGGCAATAAATGAATGAATGGAGTGAGAATTTAGGCACTGGTGAAGCAATAGGAATGTAGACTCCTTCTAGATTTTTAGTTTTTTGCTCCAGTTTTTTTTATTGTTGTCACGACCATATGTAATTCAAAAGTAAGTTTTTAATAAATATTTTTTAGTTTCTCCGAAGTATTTAATTTAGTTATCCAGTAACAAAAGCAATTTGTTTTTTTGTGTGTAATTCAGTTTTATTTTTTAATTATATATGCTAGGACTTCCCTGGTGGTGCAGTGGTTAAGAATCCACCTGCCAATGCAGGCGACATGGGTTTGAGCCCTGGTCTGGGAAGATCCCACATGCCGCGGAGCAACTAAGCCCGTGCGCCACAACTACTGAGCCTGTGCTCTAGAGCCTGTGTGCCACAACTACTGAAACCCGCACGCCTAGGGCCTGCGCTCTGCAACAAGAGAAGCCACCACAAGGAGAAGCCCGTGCACTACAACAAAGAGTAGCCCCAGCTCGCCACAACTAGAGAAAGCCCTCACGCAGCAACGAAGACCCAACACAGCCAAAAATAAATAAAATTAAACCTTAAAAAAATTATATATGCTGGTGACCTATTCAGATATGAGATCAAACACAGCTGATCCTCGCTATGCAGGTAGCTCCTGGTGGAAGGAGTGGTACAATGACAAAGGATGGAGTGTGTGATAGCGTGAGGTTTTCCTTTACCAGAGGCATCCGCCAGCACGTGTAACCTGGGAATGTGGCATTGCCACTCAGTCTAGCAAGTTGGATAGGAGAGTGTCTCCTGCATATCAACATGAGGAATTTCTAAATTATATTACATATATTTTACTCTCCCCTGCCAATTGCCCATTCAGTTATCTAGATCTGAATGGGCATTCTAGTTATCTTTATTTTAATAAGCATTTTGTATTTTTTTTTTTTTTTTTTTTTTTTTTTTTGGTTT
>NW_006789568.1:1272592-1304464 GCF_000442215.2 Lipotes vexillifer
AAAAAAAAAAAAAAAAAAAAAAAGGAGTGTCAGGCTTCTGGCGTCTCTTGACAAAACAAAACATCCAGCAACAGTGGGCCACATTCTTAAATGACTTTGGTCAGGGCTGAATAGAGGCAACCTCTGTCAGTGGAATTTGTGTTCTGCAATTTGCTGCTGCCCCCCAATGGTGCTTCCTCTCTTGCTATTTTTGGTTTTGGGGTTTATTTGTTTTTGTATAGTTTCTTAATGAATTCAATCTAAAATTACAAGGCAAAACTTACACTGTGGTAAAGTCATTTCTGTGACAGTCAACACATGAATCATGAGTAATGTCATGCTGATTTGTATACTTCTTGTTCTGTCGAACATTAAAACGAAAAGCATCAGACAAGATGGCGTAGATTCGTTTCTCCTTGCTCCTCCCCCCTAAGCACAGCTACAAATTCTGGACAATAATAAGAGACAACCAAAGGAGAATTCTGAAAGATGAAAAGAGGAAGGCAAACTAGTTAGGGACTCTAGGGCTAGAAGAACAATGTAGTAGCAGGGGACTTTACAAGCCCTCCACCAACAGAAGGGGACCCAGGCTCCGGGTTTCTGGATCCCAACCCCACAATAGAAGGTGGCTCAAGCAGACTCATTCCTCACTCACATCTAACAGGAGGCCCTCCAACAACACCAGGCAATCCCAGCAGCACCTGTAAGACAAATTGACTGGGATCTCTGTTGATGGCAAGTGGCCAGGAAAAGGGCTCTCCTTCCCCACCACACCTGAGACTTCTCTCCCTCACCAAGAGATGCCAGGCATCTGGGTGGCTTTGACAGCAGGGATCCTGCCAAAGAGGTGACCTAGCCCCAGAAGTCTCTTTGTCCCTGTGGGCCTGAGACTCCCCTCCCCCACCCAGAGACACCTGGCATCCAGATGGCACTAGCAAGGGAGATCCTACCACAAGTATGTGGTCCAGGAAAACTCTTTATCCTCATGGGCCTGAGATGCCCCTCTCCCACCAAGAGATGCTGAGTAGCTAGGTAGCACCAGTAGAAGGGGGTGCCACTACACCCAAAACCCTAAGCGAGAAGTCTCTGTCTCTGCGTGGATGTGGACCAGGATGTGCTCCTCACCCATATCAGAGAGACCAGCCAGGTGGCCAGCCCCTCAGCAGTACCAGCGGAAACTAGTGGGAGCCCCAGTGGTACCTTGTCAACCAAACGTATCAAAATAGCATTGCAAAGGCTCTGAAAACTAAATTGTCACTGTAGCTACAGCCCACAAAAGTAGTCCGGGACCTGCATGCTCACCCTAGACAGGGTGACTGCCTTCTAAAAGGCAAGATTTAAATAAGACCTTGAACCTGCTAACATTATAGCCAAAAGGTCCAGGATACATTAGAAAGTCACCTTATACCAAGAACCAGGAAAATCACTACTTGAGTGAGGAACGACAACTAACACCAAGTTAGTTGATGCCAACACCAAGATACTGCAGTTACCTGATAGCGATTTAAGATAGCCATCATAAATATGCTTTAATAGCAATTAAAAATTCTCTTGAAACAAATGAGAAAACTGAAAGTCTCAGCAAGGAAATAGAAGTTATAAAAAGGGAACTAAATGGAAATTATAGAACTGAAAAATACAGCAACAAATGAAATACTTGCTGGATGGGCTCAGTAGTAGAGTAGAGGTGACTCAGCACAGAATTAGTTAACTTGAGGACCAATCAATAGAATTTACCCAATCTGAACAGAGGGAAAATACATTGAAAAAAAATGAACAGAGCCTCAGGAAGCCGTGGAACAGTAAAAAAAAGATCCAGCATTCAGATAATTGGAGTCCCAAAAGAAGGATCAAGAGAGTGGGGCTTAAAGAATAGATTATGCTGGGGACTTCCCTGGTGGTCCAGTGGTAAATAATCCGCCTTCTAACGCAGGGGACATGGGTTTGATCCCTGGTTGGTGAACTAAGATCCCATGTGCCATGGGGCAGCTAAGCCCGCGTGCCACAAACTCCAGAGCCTACATACCCTGGAGCTAGCACGCCACAACTAGAGAGAGAAGAAAACCCGCAGGCCGCAACTAGAGAGAAGCCCGTGCGCCGCAACAAAGAGCCTGTGCCACATGCCTCAACAAAGACCCTGCCTGCTGCAGCTAAGACCCTGCCTGCCGCAACGCAGCCAAAAAGAATACATTGTGCTGACTGGGAACAGGTTAAAAAAATACCTTAGAGCTTTTGAGGTCCTAGCAGCAGTTGTATAACATTAATGTGTGATGGTATCCATCTGTATGATTATAATTTTCTTCTTTTCTGGTGGACTCAGTAACTTGTGTTTAAGGTTAGAGAATAGCAGTGGCTGAATGGTTCCAGAATTAAGGATTTTTGCGGTAGGTGCAATGGAACAACAAGAGGGGTGAGGCATTTGATGACATACGTAACAGGACTTGAAGTGATGAAACATGGTGTCTCTGGCAGGTCGGAAAGGACTCAAGGCTAAGAAGTAGTAACAGACATTGAGAGAAGGCAAGGGTCAAGGCACTAGCGGTCTTGATGTGGTGAAAAAGCCCGTGGAGGGGCACAGGAGAGTGAGAGCTGAATGATGGGTCAGTCCAAGATGATGTGTTTCTCTTGGTAGAAATAGCACGTACTTGTGCTGTTGAATTTTTGTCTGGTGAAATGAGAGACTGGGTTTAATCTTGGAAAGAGGGAAGGTTAAAAGGTTTCAGCATTTGAAGGCATAATAAAGAAGTTATTTACGTTTAATAACATTTAAAAATAAACAACTATTGTATTGTTCACCTGAGATACTGGTATAGTTCATGTGAGAAAAACGTAATGCAGACCAGATACCTGGAGCTGTATTTCCGTGCTGGAGTCTCTTACATATTCCTTTGAGACATAGGTCTTGGTTTTAAAAGCACCTTCATCTAATTAATCTGTGTATTGCTTAGTTTTCCTTGGGTGTATGTGCTCGCTGGCTTCAGTTGTTACAACTTAATTATAGATCACTTAGTCACAGAGCCTCACTTCATTTAGACTTAGAAAAACTGCTGGACCCAGATAGTTGACCAAGTAACATCCTACTGCCTTCTCCCAACTGTTATCCAGTCCTACAGATAAACAGCATTGACTATATCTTTGGTATTTTCAGGTGGTTTACATCTTGGAAAAAAAACATTCCCGTGCAGCAACTGGCTTCCTCAAACTCTTGGCCGATAAGAACAGTGAACTGTTTAGGAAGTATGCCCTGTTTTCTCCCTCGGACCACCGGGTGCCTAGAATTTATGTACCTCTCAAGGACTGTCCCCAGGACTTTGTGACCCGGCCTAAAGATTATGCCAACACACTGTTCATCTGCCGCATTGTGGACTGGAAGGAAGACAGCAACTTTGCCCTGGGGTAGGTGACCTCTGGCGAGAAAAACCACAGAACTTGGTTTAGGTAGCATTTACGTAAACATTTTTGTGTGTATTTTAATTATTATTTCTTCATTAAAGCATGCGTACTAGGTGTGGTTCTTCAGAAATCACCCTTAGCTACCACAACTGGCCACCTATAGGTTCCTTGAATTGCCAGGCAATCACCTTTTTTGTTTGTTTTTGGTTTTTGGCATAAAACATAAGCACATTCTGAACCTCTGCTTATTTCCTGTTAATGTTATGAATCCTGTTTGTAGTTGTGAACTTGCAAAGAATTCATTGTATCAAACAATCAGACCCCTCCTTTCAAACACTAGTGTTAAAATACGTGAAATTCCAGGCGTATTCATGGGACCTCAGTCTCCCATGCTTTAAAATATGAATGTAAAGTATGTTTGAATGATGTGCCTTTTTGGTATTGATCCTTCAGAGGTTTCACTTGTGGCATTAAACATTAAATTACCCTACTGTAAACAGGGAAAGGTACCATGTTTTTAGGGAAGCTTTTAGAAACCAGTCTAACTTAAATATAGATTATATAGCCACAGAGCATCATGGATAGCCATTTCCTTGTAATCTGAAGAAACTGCTGGACCTAGCTGTTTGATCAGATGCTGTGCCTGTTTCCTTCTTACAACTGGTATTCATTTTGAAAGAGAAGTTGTATTAAGTTTTAGCTATATCTGTAGCCCTTTATTATAGATGGTGTCTGGTTTATGCTTAGGTTTCATTTTAGGAAAGGAAAATAAAGGCATACAAGCTAGAAAAATTTGCTCTGATACTACTTTTAGTCTAATTGGGTGGCTTGCTTGTTGGTCATGTAACTTGTACAGGATGGACCCTCCTGGGAATGTTCCGTGGTTATGAGTGCCGACACTGAATGGATGGCCACGATGTGCTGCTTTGATGAGGTTTATTCTCTGCTTAGCCTTTTATGGTTAGTGAAGTAAACCAAATCAAATCTGTGTGTCCTAATGCAATTTAAGAAACACTATCCTGGGCCACTTTCTCAGTGCTATGAAGATCACTGTGATTTATACGATCTCAGAGCCACTCAGGAACAGTTGCACTTTCTTTTTTGCTCTCAAGTGGTGGGATTGCAGTGTCATCATTTTGAAGCCTAACTCATTATCCAAAAGTGACGTCAACCCCTTGAGCCCTAAATAGCCCTTCTCAGCGGCTTGCCAGTTTCTCACCATCCACTCAAAAGGCTCGATAATGGCTGTGCCACCTGGCCCCTGGTGATTGTGCCCACCACGCTCTGCTTGGCAGTGAAAAGGGAACACTTTCACATCAAGGCAGGAAATCCAGCCTTGTCTTTTATCTGCCTTTCTGTCATATCCCATTGTGTATACTTGATTGGGCTGTTTCCTTAGTTTTTGAGCTGTAAGGGTGTAGTCAGGAAATCTTCACAGAATGAGTTTCTCTCAGATGGCCCTTCAGGTGCTTTTTTTGTTGATTTTTTTTTTTTTTTTACAGATGCTCCCTTACTTCATCAGGAACTCTTTTCTTGTGGGTAAAGTACAACAATAATCAAAAAAGGAGTCAGGCCTTTGAAGCAGCAAGGACATTCTCTGAATCTAAAGAAAGAATATTTTAAAATAATAACCATATATTAATCATCTATTTTTCAAAATGCAAAAGTTTGAAGATTCTCATACTTAGATGGAAAGCTGTGCTTTTTCTCTACCTTTTTACTACAAAGACATTAAAAATTGTCTTTTATGGAAATAAGCCTTTTAAAATCCTTGTGGAAAAGAGAAAATTTATCTCAAGAAATAAAATGTGGCGGGTTTTCATGATGAAGTTCTCAGCTGACATCTGTCTCGTGAGGGGTGCGTGCTGCAGCTGTTGCCTGTTGGTGGTCGCCTTGCTCTTTTGTTCTGGCTATCTGTTACTGATCTTTAGGAGCTGAGGTCACCGTTTCCCAGTCAGAACATGCTGTGCTGTGACCGCTTGGGTTTCCTCTCTCATCTTTGCCATGTTCTGACCCGGAGCGTGAAGGTAGTACTTGCTCTGGGTATGAATGTGAAAGCATAGAAACCATGCCTAAAAACCAAGTTTAACCGAAGCGCCTTTCTTTTGAATTTCTTCCCTGCCCCAACACTCTACCCTTAAAAATTATTGAACTTCTGCCTATATAATTGCTACTGATTATTCAAGTCCAGAGTCATTTACTTCTTCTGTAGTTAAATTCAGTTCACAAAGACAGGTGTTAATCATATGTGTGAGTCACTGCTGTATTATGTGAGAAATACAAAGGTAAACAAGCTGTGGTTTCTTTATGTAAAGAAATGATAACCTAATGCAGAAGGAGTTTACATAAATGTCACAGGATTAATTTGATTCTAAGAAATGGAATCCTACTTGATCTAATTTAAATAAAAGTGGTGATTAACATAAGACATTGGTGGTTCACCTAAAACCCAGGGCAGTAAGCGTAGGCAGGTCTCACGAGGAGCTCAGAACTAACACGGTGGCAAAGGAGTCGCAGCTTCTCTCTCAACCACCCTGACCGGTCCAGCCACCACATGGTATCTTTTCTCTACCCCTTTCTGCACATTAGTCTGCTTTTTTCTACACAGTAGCCATTTACCTGCTTGATAGCATACATGGCCCCCAAATGGTACTGCGAGTCCTCTGCAGGTCCCACACTGTAGTCTAGAGCACAGTGCAGAATCCCTAGGGTAGAAGATCTTTACTGGTCTATTGAGACAGTCATTTGCCTAATAGTTTTAAACAGAGGTAGGGGTCCGAGGTCCTGCGATCCACTGCCCCGTTATCAGGGACTGGGGGACTCAACTCTCTGGCAAAGAGTGTGGGTAAAGCAGATGGACTGAATGGCCTGTCTCTCCGAGCTCTAGCTGTGGTACAAAGCAGAGTGTTGCACGCTCTTCCATACGAATAAAATAATTTCCTGGAAGCTTAGAGGAGGTGGATGAAGGGGAAAATCCAGGGTTGTTTCTGGGAGAGTGGAAGCCTGTTTGCTAAAAGATCACTCTGATTCAGAGTCCGGAGTGGCTGGGAAGGGCCATGACTGAAAGCAAGCAGTAGGCTGTCGCACTAACATGACATGGGAGAACCTGAAGTAAAGGAGCTGCAGTGAGGGAAGCAAAAGGGATGAGAAGAGTCAGGGGAGACGAAGAAGGTAAATTTTCTCAGACATGGTAACCAGTGGGAAGAGGGGCATGAAAGAGAAAGACAGAACCTTGAATGAACTCTCAGGCCTCTGACTTGCGTGATTGGTTAGATGATGGCATTTAATCACGATTCATCAAGGACAACTTCATCTCCTGCTGTTCCCTTCACTTATGCCTCATTACTTGCCATTTCATTGCTAACTGTGTTCCTAGCTCCAGACTTTTGCACACTACACTTCCTTTCCCAGCAGAGGCTTTCTCCTCTCCCCAGTGTTTATTTAGTGAAATACTCAACTTTTAAACTTAACTCAGTCGTCTACTCGCAAAATGTCCCCTGACTGAGTCCTCCCTCATGGGTGCTCCCATAGTTTCTAATAATACCACTCTTAAAGCTCTCATCTGTTTGTATTGTAATTGCTTATGTAAGTTATTTACTTGGCCATGAACTTCTTTAGGACAAGGATACTCAGTGAATGTTTGCTGGCTGGTCAGATGGGTAGATGAAAATGATTTGATGACCCCAGGGTCTTCAGCCATGTTGACTAGGAAGATGTTGTACCATAAATCAAGCTAGAAAACACAGGAGTGGTTTAGAACAGAAAGTGATGAGAACCAGGTTCTGTGGTTTCAGAATCAACACTTGATAACAATACACAGTCAGTATATAACTGCGGGTGGAGAACCCCACATTTAGAATCTTTAACAAAAACGTTAAGTAGCATGTGCACATTAATAGAATGTATAATTTCAGTAGCTTTGGAAGGGGCCTTCAGGAGGCCATCAGTCTTTGTGCCCCCTTCAGTGTAAGCATTGCTTCTCTGGCACTCCCAGTGGCACTTTGGTGCCTCCAGTTAAGGGAAGCCCAAAGAGAATTACAGTACTAGAGACCTCTAGTTGTTACAAGTTAATTTCTATCTTGTTCTTGGAATTGCCATGAGAGATTTCAGTTGAACCTTATTCACCTCTAGACATTACATGCCACACTTTGATGAACCTTAGTCCTGTAATGCTATCAAAAATCTAAAGGTAATCTGTTCTTAGTGAACCCTTACTGGCTTTTCGGGGTCACTGCTTTTTGTTATGCATCACAACATATTTAGTATTTTTTACATTTAGTACTAGATTCTTGTCCAAGATACTTAAAAAGCCACATTGGCTTCCTTGCTGAAATGATTTGTAATTATATAATCAGACTTATAGTTTTAAGAGCTTCTCAACTCTCTTAAATCATCCTTCCCTTTAGAAACTCTTGCAGTGGAATTCATGCTTATACTTTCTCAGACCTTTGTGAAATCTGCTATCCTAAAGTATAGAGTTTACAGTCCCATCCTTCTCTTCCAGGATGTCATGCACATGGAGATATCAAGGTCACTTTCTCCTAGATTTATCATGGTTTCTTCTTCTGGAATATTTAAGGATAAATCTTGAAGAAAATGGAAAAGTTTTACAGCAGCTACTGTGAAAAACGTAATAGTGTTTCTTGGCAACACTGAAGACCAACTAAAGATCTATGACATGAATTGACCTAGAGCAAACTGACATATTTATATTACTTTCTCTAGCAAACTTTGGTAGCTTTAAGGGATGGGAAGGAGGAAAATGAATAGGTCAATGCATGTATAGCAGGGTTGAGAAATTTTGGGTTGAACGTGGATTGTCTAGGCTTAATGTCATAGTACTGTTCATTTTAAGAGAATGAAGGACAGCAGCTTCCACTGGAGAGAGTGACTGGGTGAGGTGAAAGGAGAGGAAGGGAAGTTCTGACTGACGATGTGTGTGGTGGGGAAGAAGTGGCTGAGGGGGAAGGGGGTCTGTTTCTTCAGCTCCCGCCTTTGCACCTATAAGGTGTCAGTAATCGGTCAGAAATACTTGTTGACTAATAGAAGCAAATACTTTTACTATTCCATTCAGGCTTGATCGATACCGAATTTCTTATGAGGTAGATATGAATTGGGGAGGTGGTCATTAAATTACATTAAACTGTATTTAGGAAAAAGAAACAGTAACTAGGTTGGTAGAAGAAACAAACAGGATAAGTTAGTTTGTTTCATTGAGGCGTAGCCTACAAGATTTGCAAATTGAAAAATAGCTCTAGCTAGTCCTTCCCCCTGTGCAAGGAGTATTTCACCTTTTCAAGAGAATGTTTGTATCTGAAGACTCTTCTGAGGAAGAGGCTGTGTTAGGTAATCCTAAAAACTTGTATTACCAAACTTAGACTTTATAAGTCCTTTTCGGGGTGGGGTGGGGGGTATGGCTCTAGCTTGGCTGGTAGACAAAAAGCAAATCAGGCTGAGGAGGGGGCTCTTTTTTGTGACTGTTGGGCTCCACCTGGTGGCCTGGAAGGATCAGCTTTGGTAAAAGCTAATGTCTTCAACACTGAGAGCATCTTGGTCAAAACAGAGCAAAAATAAAAAGAATGAAGGAGAGTGGTCCTGATGCAGGCTTTGGTTCCAGATTGTTCCTTCCTTGTACCATGTGCAGTCATGAACCCTTCTTCCATGGTTGTCAGCTTCATCCACAGTCTTCTTGAAAATACTATTTTAAAGTATTAGAGAACCGTAGCTACCATCAGCCTTCTCTTTTACTCCTTAAAAGCTTTCAGCCTCCTCTTTGCTCCCTTCACATTGACAGTAAGCTCTTCAGTAAAAACATTATTATTAGGGCCTTCCCTAAAATCAGTCAGTGTTATTGAGCCTTGCTTCTCTTCCACATTCTGTCATCACTGATCTGCCCACACTTTTTTTTTTTTAAAGTCCCCAATTCCTTACTTGCTGCCTTCTGCTGCATCATAATACTGAGCCAGAAAAAGGGAAATAATATGTTCTTTCCTCCTGATTATAGAAAATAATACCTAAAATATACAGCTCAAGTATTTGCCATACTTTGTTTTCACTGCGTATTTTTACTGAAGTTCTGGGTGTGGCCATGTTTGATTGTTCTCCACTTGCAGGTTCTCAGGGATCTGAAATACCATTGTATCTGTTTGCATGGGGTTTCCAACATAGGCCAATATGCACGAAAGCATTTATATGAGAGCGATAATGATAGTGATAATCACTCCAAGAATGTATGACTGCCTTCCTGTGTAATAGCCTAGCTTTAAGGCTAAAACTTTATGAGGCTATGTGGTAGAGGAAGGAGGATGAATGGCCTGCAACACTAATGTTGACTGTTAAGTGTTCCTGTTTTCTTTAAGGCACAGAGACCAATTCGAAGGACTTTCCTGTCTTAATTTCTTCTATCTGTAGCTGGCCCCTTCCCTCAGTAAGGTTTTTACTAGCACATTACGCAGAACAGTGGACCTAATGCTTATTTGTTGAGAATGTTTGCACATACACACAACTCCCAAGTGTAAGAAGCTGGGAATGTTTCAGCACTGTCCTGATTAATCTTACAGTAGGACCCAGTTGTAACAGCATAGAACAGTATTTGTGGAGGAACTCTGGTGAGTGAAAAAAATTGAGGTAGTGATCATTATAAATTATTCTAATGAGGAAAACTTTCTATCTCACAACTATTTGTTATTGCAGTATCAAAATTTTAAAAAAATTGCAGTTTTTTTCCAATACATATTCCTTATATATTTGATATTAAGATTATTTAAAACATGTGCTATAGAAAGTGAAAGTTTTCCAGAATTTCATCCCCTGAAATAATCACTATTAAGGGTTGGGTATATATTTGTCTAAAATATTGTTTTAAAATATTTATTGGACTTCCCTGGTGGTGCAGTGGTTAAGAATCCGCCTGCCAATGCAGGGGACACGGGTTCAATCCCTGGTCCAGGAAGATCCCACGTGCCACAGAGCAACTAAGCCCGTGCGCCACGACTACTGAGCCTGCGCTCTAGAGCCTGTGAGCCACAACTGCTGAGCCCGCGTGCCACAACTACTGAAGCCCGCGTGCCTAGAGGCCGTGCTCTGCAACAAGAGAAGCCACCGCAGTCAGAAGCCCACGCACCACAACAAAGACTAGCCCCCGTTCTCCACAACTAGAGAAAGCCCACACGCAGCAACAAAGACCCAATGCAGACATACATACATAAAGAAATAAATAAAATGAGGTTTCCTTTATTAAAAAATATTTATTAATATTAATTGCAAAGTATGTTTCACAGATAAAAGAATACATGTAACACTTATGTAATTTTTGAATTGTATTTAAACCAGCCCTTGAACTCACCACCCAGATTAAGAAATCTGTCACAATACTGTTGAAGCTCCCTGTGTGTTCCTTTCTGTCCTAACCCCTAATTTTTTCCCAGGAGGTAACCACTGTCTCAGACATCTACCTTTCTTTATAATTTACCCATATTTACATCCCTGAAAGTGTTAGTTTTGCTTGTTTTTGAACCTTATAAAAAATACCATGCTATGCAGATTCTTCTGCGACTTGCTTTCTTTTCATTTAACATTATGTTTCCAAGATATAGTTCATTCATTTTAATTCATAATATTTCTATTTTCTGAAATATACTATAATTTGTTTATCTAGCGGTGCATATTTGGGTTGAACTGAAGGTCTTGCTATTATAAACAATGCTCCTATGAACATTCCAGTGCTTACTAACTGGTTTCTCTAGACTCTACTTAAGAGTAAAATTACTGCATCATCTGTGATACATATGTGCATGTTTAACTTTACAACTTTACAGCCAAATCATTTTCCAAAGTGGCTGTACCCATTTTGAGTCCTACCAGCAGTGTTTAAACTCCGTTGCTTCACATTCTTATCAACATGTGATATTGTTAGGCTCTTCAGTTTTTGCCAAACAAGTGGATGTAAAATGGTATCTCACTGTGATTTCAATTCGTATTTTCCTAATTACTGATGAGATTGCGCACCCTTTCATATATTTATGGTCATTATGTTTCCTCTCCTAGAGATTATCTTTAATGTTTTTACTCATTTTTTTCACAGTTAATTTTTTGTTTTGATAATTTAGATTTAGAATTGCAAAAATGGTACAGAGAGTTCCTGTATCCCCTTTACCCAGCTTCTCCTTATGTGAACATCTTTATATTATCATAGAATATTTACCAAAACTAAGACATTAACTTTGGTACAATACTGTTAAATAAAGTATAGAATTTATTCAGATCTTATCAGGTTTTCCACTAACCTCCTTTTTCTGTTTGAGCATCTGGTCCAGGATCCTACATTGCAGTTGTCATGTCACTGTAGTTTTTCCAATTTGTGATAATTCCTCAGCCTTATCTTTCATGACCTTGACACTTTTGAAGAGTACTGGTCAGTAATTTTGAATGTTTCTCAGTTTGGGTTTGTCTAACGTCTTCTCATGATTAGACTGAGATTAAGCATTATTGGGAAGGATACCACAAAGTGATGTACATCATATCAGGAGGTACGTGATATCAGTATGTATACTGGTGAAGTTAACCTTGATCACTTGGCTAAGATGGTATCTGCCAGAATTCCTAACTTACTGTTTTCCCTTGTAAATATTATACTATATTCTGGGAGATATTTTTTGAAACTCTGCAATTCTCTTTTTGCTTAAACTTTCACTCACTCATTTTAGCATTCTTTTTTAATTGGGCTGTTTGTCATTTGATTTTTTTTTTTGGAGTTTAAAAAAATATTCTAGAAAGTAGTCTTCTGGCAGTTAATAATACAGAAAATATCTTTTCCTTGGTTTAAGGGTTGTCTTTTCATGTTGTTAATGTTAACTTCTGAAGAACAGACACTTTAAGTTGCATTTTCTAACTTTTTGGTGCTGGTATATAAAATTACAGTTAATTTTTGTATATTAATTCTTTATCCAGACACCTTGCTAAATCCCCTTATTTTAATACTTTGGGTATAGTTTCCTTTGGATTTTTAATGTAAATAATCATATCATTGGTAAACAGATTTGTTTCTTCAATTCAAATCCCTAAAACTTTTATTTCTTTTTCAAATCTTCCTGAACTGGCAACTCACAATTGGGAAGGAGATATTTTCCACACAGATGAGTAATGACAGTTCAATTTTGAGTGAAAGAAATAGTAGCAGGCATTTTTTTCTTGTTCCTGATTTTTTTGATATTAGTATTAATAACTTTGCTAACGTGGCAGCTGGTTATTAAAGGACTCAAGTGTTTACCTAGATCCATGTTTTGGGTTTTATTGATTTTTTTACCACCTTCAGTTTTCTTAGTTTTCCTTTGGAGTTTCAAGGAGGAATAGAATGCCTTTTTTCCAGGCTCAAGAGCATTAATTTGTTTATTTATTTATTCAACCATCATGTATTGGGCACTTAAGATGGACAAGCATCAGTGTAAGATACAGAAACAAAGAAATGTTTATTCTCTTTAGGATGATTCTCCTCATCTGTAGTAAATAAGAGATGTACAATACCTAAACCGCTATTACACAGCTAGAAAGAGGCATGTGCCAGAAAGGAGATATAATCAAAGGAGAGTGATAATACTGAGGAGAGAGATCTGCCCTGGGGAAGGGATGACTTCTTGGTCTTGCTGCTATATTCCATGAAGGTGAAATGAGCTTGTTTTATCTTTGGGGGGCCTGGTTCAACATGGAAATCATAAAGGGAGTGGCTTTAAGATAGAAATACACTGCTTAAGGAAGGAGCCATTAGTAGTATTTTTATGCTCTAGAACCAGCCGTACCATGTCAGTGTGTACTGAATATCTACAAGATATATGATGTGAACAGTCCTGAGATTTTTATTCTTGGTAGTAAGAGCTTTATATTTTCTGTTGCAGAGTGAAGGGAAGGAAAGGAAAGTTTGCTTCTCATGGAAGATATTTTAAAATATTTTTATATTAGTTAGGATGCTTTTAGCACCAAGTGATAGAAAACCCTGACCCAAAGTGACTTAAATAATAAGGAAATATATTACCTCACATAAGTGGGAGTCCAGAGGTTGTGCAGGCTTCAGGCCTAGTATAGTCAGTGACTTGATATGATCAGATTGCCCTTTGCTGTTTTCAGTGATCTAGCAGTGGATTCTCTATGGCCGTGAAGATGGCTGCCAGTGTGGTCAAGCTGCATGCTTTCTTGATCACATCAAACAAGGAAGGGGGAAATTCTGTCCACCAACCATGATATCGATTATGGTCTCCAGGGGAGCTATCCTCTGATTTTATTAGAATAATGAAGATCTAAAGGTGAGATGAGTTCCCTCTATGAGGAAGATTAGGTTTCTGTTAGGAAGGAGGAAGAGGGGATTGAATGTTGGTTAGGCAGCCAGCACTGGGCACCATAGTTTCATTATAATAAATGTTTCTATAATTTTGAAATTAAAAATGTTACAACATTAAAGGAAGTTTAGAAAATAGAGAAAATAGTCACTCATAATCCTTTTTCTCTAAAAAAATATTAACACCATTCCCTTTTAATCTTTTCATAAATGTTTTTACATAGTTAAATTATACTATTCCTAAATACATTTTATTTTTTTTACTTTATGTCATAGTCATTTTTATGTTGCTACATCTTCAAAATTATTATTATTTTTTTTTTATTTTTTATGTATTTTTGCGGTACGCAGGCCTCTCACTGCTGTGGCCTCTCCCGTTGCGGAGCACAGGCTCCGGACGCGCAGGCTCAGCAGCCGTGCCTCACGGGCCCAGCCGCTCCACGGCATGTAGGATCTTCCCGGACTGGGGCACGAACCCGTGTCCCCTGCATCAGCAGGCGGACTCCCAACCACTGCGCCACAAGGGAAGCCCCTCAAAATTATTTTTTAAATGCGTAATAATCAGTTGAACAAAAATACCATTGTTCAGTTTATCATTTACTTATTAGTGGAAATCTAGATAACTTCTTTTACTCATTCGTCTCAGTTTTATTTTTTAGAACAGTTTTATATTTACAGAAAAATTGTCAAGATAGTACAGAGTTCTCATATACCCCTGCACCTAGTTTCCCCTATTGTTAACATGTAGTATGGTGCATTCGTTGCAGTTAATGAACCAAAACTAATATGTTATTATTACCTAGGGTACATACCTTTATTCAGAAATCCTTGATTTAAAAAAAATCTAATGTTCTTTTTCTGTTCAGGGCTCCCATTTAGAATACCTGTATATCCCATTTAGTTGTCATGTCTCTTTAGGGTCCTCTTGGCTGTGAGAGTTTCCAAGTTATTTGGGTTTTTAGAATTCTTTATCAATAATAACTTTTATTTTTATTTTTTTAAAATTAATTAATTTATTTATTTTTGGCTGTGTTGGGTCTTCGTTGCTGTGCCCGGGCTTTCTCTAGTTGGGGCGAGCAGGGGCTACTCTTAGTTGTGGTGCGCGGGCTTCTCACTGTGGTGGCTTCTCTTGTTGCAGAGCACAGGCTCTAGGCCCGCGGGCTTCAGTAGTTGTGTCTCGCGGGCTCTAGAGAGCAGGCTCAGGAGTTGTAGCACACGGGCTTAGTTGCTCTGCGGCATGTGGGATCTTCCTGGACCAGGCCTTGAACCCATGTCAAACCCGTGTCCCCTGCATTGGCAGGCGGATTCTTAACCACTGTGCCACCAGGGAAGTCCCCCAAGTTATTTTTGAAGGACATATTTTAGTGCAGAGTAGGTTGCTTTTTAAGAGAATTGGGCATTTTAAAAATTTACTTATTTATTTATTGGCTGCTTTGGGTCTTCATTGCTGCACGCAGGCTTTCTCTAGTTGCAGCAAGCAGGGGCTACTCTTCGTTGTGGTGCATGGGCTTCTCATTGCAGTGGCTTCTCTTGTTGCAGGGCACGGGTTCTAGGTGCGTGAGCTTCAGTAGCTGTGGCTCGTGGACTCTAGAGCGCAGGCTCAGTAGTTGTGGTGCACGGGCTTGGTTGCTCCGCGGCATGTGAGATCTTCCCGGACCAGGGATTGAACCCGTGTCCCCTGCATTGGCAGGCAGATTCTTATCCCCTGCACTACCAGGGAAGCCCCTGGCCAGACATTTTGATGCAACATTGAATCATAGTTGTCCTAAAGCAGCTGTTACTATCTTTTCAGATAGTGAATAGAAGACAGAAACTGCTTAGAAAGTTGTAATATTTGAACTGTAACACATGAAAGAGAAAGTTACTTTCAGTATTCATTTAAAATAAAATTTACACTGAAATAAAAATATAAAACAAATCCTTCTGTAAGAGAAATACACAATGTGTAAGTCAGTTCCTTACTAGCTTCTGCTTTTGCTTAGATCCCAAGGTATTTTGGTTTTTAGAGTGATGGCAGAATTTATAAGTAGACAGCATATGACTCTTTCTGGGGCATCTAAGGTCTGAATACATGAGCTCTTATTGCTGACCTGTTAGATTTTTATCTCCTGCAAGCTATCTAGTCTATGCTACTATCAAATGCATCTTGAGTGAAAACCTATAATAAATTTATTTAAATATGATATTTGAGAAACATTCTCTGCAACTTAGTAAAATAAATGTTAACAACTACTACTAATAGAAACTTGGAGTCATTGATCACATTTGGAGGCCCTAATCAAAATATAATTTTGTTTTTATAGGCCATGTTATAATTTCAATGAACAAATCAAGATTCTTTGGACTCAGAATAGAGCCTGGTGAAAAAATTTTGCCAGAACACAAAGCAACAATAAAATTAAATAAGATAAAAGACAGGGTTTTTTTTTTCCTTTAAATTTCAGCAGAGATCTAATGACTGACATGACTTGTTCTGACGAATATTAGGTCCATCATCACCTGCTTACTTTTGTCCTCCTTTCCTTTCACCTTTCCATCCCAACAGAAGTGGATCCAGTACTCAGCACTAGTCTTCTTTTTGGAGAAACTGCTCCATTTCTTGGTAGGCTGCTGTCTTTATCTAGCAGTCCTTCAGAAATGGTTTGTGAGAATTATGTTCCGTGAGTGCTTGCATTTAAAAATCTTCATCTTTAAAGTCCACTAACTTCAGTGGTAATTTTCTGTATTAGTTTTTCCTGAGACATGGTATATACCCTTTCTGTCTGTAAAATTTCTTTTATTTCAGGAAAGTTGTCTTAGTGGTATTTTTGAAAATGTTTTCTGTTTCATATATGCACTTCAGGAATATCAGTTATGCCAATGTTTGATCTCCTTCACCTACCTTTCATATCTGTTTTCCCTATAATCTTTTATACTCTTAGTATGTTCCAATTTCATTTTTTTCCCACTTCTCTCAGACTTTTCTCTATGATCCTTATTTTTTTCAAATAGTGTCAGTTCTTCATTAGTTATCTCCCGTATGACTTTTCATTTCTATGATGGTTTTTTTTTCTTTTCTACTTATTTCCTGTTTCCTAGGTCTAACACACTAGTTTTTATTTCCTTTTGTGAAATTTATTTATTTTGTATGCACTTGGATCTTTGTTTTGAGCTCTTCTTTAGTGGTGATATTTTCATAAATTTTTGAGTTCTTGCTAATATCTTTGGTCAAGATAGTCATTTTTGTGTCTGTATACTTAAAAAGTATGTTTTCTCCTTCTGCCATTTCCCTTGCTTGTTCTTTTCTTCCTTTTTACATGCAGTATTTTTTTAAATGGAACACCTCCCCACCTCCCCCGCCCTGCATCTTTAAATAATGAGTTCTTAGATTTTAACATTATAGTTTTTAAGTTGGATATTATAAAATGCTGTTTGTTCAGGTGTTTAAGCCCTCCATTAACAAGCATAAGATGATCATTTTTGGCCACTCCAGTCTCACCAAGTAGGAGTAGGACGGGCACTGTGTTTTAAGTCTGCCTCACAAAGACTGTTACTGAGACTCCTACCCACATATTAGAATGTTTCTTTTCATATTAGTTTAATTCTCTAATAAGCTCCATATGATCTACTTTGTTGTTTATACTTCTTCCAAAAACTGTGTATGCTGTTGGATTATACGTTTGGTTAATTATTTTACGTGTTTTTTTAATACTGTAGGAGAGAAGCATGTGAAATTGTGTTTTATAGGTAAAAAATGGTCAAATATATTGGTAATTTCATATGGATCAACATAATATATGATTAACCTCTTTATAGCATTACTTGCCATTCTTGAACCCTTACTTCTGAGTCATCTCTCAGCTGACTCGAATTGCACATAGTTCTTTTCAGGAAGGAAGTAGGAAGTATATTTCATGCCTTGTTAATAAATCAGTTGGGATTCTTGGAGTCTTCGCCTTGAATTCAGAGGAATCACAACTGTCCTCAGAGGTACTAAAGTCTCTCAAATGTAGAAGTGAGTATTACTGTGAGTGAGTCTTAAGTATGACAGTGAAAGGCCCAACCCCTCCCTTGCATTCTTGGTCCCCAGGCGGTGTGCACAACTCTAGAATAATAAAAGCAACGTTATATCCCAACCTCATAAGATGTTACCTCCCGATTTAGCCCGTCAGTACGCTATACATCATTCTAATCATTGAATTCAGTGGGCTTCTCTACTTCTGTAAGGTGAAATTCTTGATTACAAACGGTACTGAGTGAGGTAACACAATAGCTTAAACAGTATTTGGTAAGTCTATGGATTATGGTGTTTATAAGCAAGGTGGGTAGAACAAATGAAGGCAGCAAAGCCAAACCCAGAATTAGTGTTTCTTTTAATGGAGAAAGATTACTGTCCTCTCCATCATAGAAGAGCTCAGTGAACTAAATCTGCTGTCAGCTGGTTGGTGGGTCCTCCTGCCGTGGTTCTGTATCAGGGGCACAGAGTTGGTTGCTGCTGCTGGGCAGCTGGCATTCTGTAAGGGTTGGTTAGCATTAGTGAGAGGAAGCTCATGCTGTGGAGCTCATTTCCTGTTACCAGGTACTTTGTTCTTATGCCCATTGAGCAAGCACTGCAGTGCCTGGGGAAGGGGGTTGGTTGACATTCTCAAGGTCATCTTGCCTCCACAGTGGGAGTCTTTTGCTGACCATTCTCAGGGAACAGAAATAATCATACTCTGGGCCCATTGCAGTTGGCCCGTTTCTCCATGTCTGTTCCCCAGATGTCTTTGTCACCAGTCCTCCAGTCTTTCTTCTTTTAGGTCCCTATCCATCTGGTTAAACATGTAGCCTCTGCCCATCAGGCCATCTTTCCTCAGCCAAAGTAGACCATGGATATATTGCTTGAAGTTCTGCCTGCAGGGAGGAAGTTTCTGCTCTACTGTCTTTTCACAGACCACCGCTTAGGATGGATATGCTATCATAGTCCGTTTATGACTTGTGACAATGAAAGGTCAGTTAGAACTAGGCATCCAAGGTACTCAGACCTTTCTGCATCTTCCTGTATCTTGTGTTTCCTAATCTTGTATTTCTGTGTATATACATATATGAAATATATATATATATATATATATATATATGTATATATGGTTTGGTTCTCTTGAGTCTTACTCCTTCTGATTAGTACTCCTACTTTTCATGTAGGAGACTTAGTAAGACTCTGAATTCAACAATACAGTGACTTATCACCCTTGGATTTTAATTTATTTATTTATTTTTTGTTTTCTGGGTTTTTTCGTTTATTTAATTAATTTATTTATTTATTATACAGCAGGTTCTTATTAGTTATCTATTTTATACATATTAGTGTATATATGTCAATCCCAACCTCCCAATTCATCCCACCACCACCACCACCACCACGCACCCTGCCACTTTCCCCCCTTGGTGTCCATACATTTGTTCTCTACATCTGTGTCTCTATTTCTGCCTTGCAAACTGGTTCGTCTGTACCATTTTGCTAGATTCCACATACATGCGTTAATATACGATATTTGTTTTTCTCCTTCTGGCTTACATCACTTTGTATGACAGTTTCTAGGTCCATCCATGTCTCTACAAATGACCCATTTTCATTCCTTTTTATGGCTGAGTAATATTCCATTGTATATTTGTACCACATCTTCTTGATCCATTCATCTGTCAATGGGCATTTAGGTTGCTTCCATGAGCTGGCTATTGTAAATAGTGCTGCAGTGAACATGGGGGTGCATGTGTCTTTTTGAATTATGGTTTTCTCTGGGTATATGCCCAGTAGTGGGATTGCTGAGCCATATGGTAATTCTATTTTTAGTTTTTTAAGGACCCTCCATACTGTTCTCCATAGTGGCTGTATCAATTTACATTCCCACCAACAGTGCAAGAGGGTTCCCTTTTCTCTACACCCTCTCCAGCATTTGTTGTTTGTAGGTTTTCTGATGATGCCCATTCAAACCGGTGTGAGGTGATACCTCATTGTAGTTTTGATTTGCATTTCTCTAATGATTAATGATGTTGAGCAGCTTTTCATGTGCTTCTTGGCCATCTGTATGTCTTCTTTGGAGAAATGTCTGTTTAGGTTTTCTGCCCATTTTTGGATTGGGTTTTTTTTTTTTTAATATTGAGCTGCATGAGCTGTTTATATATTTTGGACATTAATCCTTTGTCCGTTGATTTGTTTGCAAATATTTTCTCCCATTCTGAGGGTTGTCTTTTGGTCTTGTTTATGGTTTCCTTTGCTGTGCAAAAGCTTTTAAGTTTCATTAGGTCCCATTTGTTTATTTTTGTTTTTATTTCCATTACTCTAGGAGGTGGATCAAAAAAGATCTTGCTGTGGTTTATGTCAGAGAGTGTTCCTCCTATGTTTTCCTCTTAAGAGTTTTATAGTGTCCGGTCTTACATTTAGGTCTGTAATCCATTTTGAGATTATTTTTGTGTATGGTGTATGTTAGGGAGTGTTCTAATTTTATTCTTTTACATGTAGCTGTCCAGTTTTCCTAGCACCACTTATTGAAGAGACTGTCTTTTCTCCATTGTATATCTTTGCCTCCTTTGTCATAGATTAGTTGACCATAGGTATGTGGGTTTATCTCTGGCTTTCTCTCCTGTTCCATTGATCTGTATTTCTGTTTTTGTGCCAGTACCATACTGTCTTGATCACTGTAGCTTTGTAGTATAGTCTGAAGTCAGGGAGCCTGATTCCTCCAGCTCCGTTTTTTTTTTCCCTCAAGACTGCTTTGACTATTTAGGGTCTTTTGTGTCTCCATACAAATTTTAAGATATTTGTTCTAGTTCTGGGGAAAAAGGCCACTGGTAATTTGATAGGGATTGCATTGAATCTGTAGATTGCTTTGGGTAGTATAGTCATTTTCACAGTATTGAGTCTTCCAATCCAAGAACATGGTATATCTCTCCAACTGTTTGTGTCATCTTTGATTTCTTTCATCAGTGTCTTATAATTTTCTGCATACAGGTCTTTTGTCTCCTTAGGTAGGTTTATTCCTAGATATTTTATTCTTTTTGTTGCAATGGTAAATGGGAGTGTTTTCTTGATTTCACTTTCAGATTTTTCATCCTTAGTGTATAGGAATGCCAGAGGTTTCTGTGCATTCATTTTGTATCCTGCCTCTTTACCAAATTCATTGATTAGCTCTAGTAGTTTTCAGGTAGCATCTTGAGGATTCTCTATGTATAGTATCATGTCATGTGCAAATAGTGACAGCTTTACTTCTTCTTTTCCGATTTGGATTCCTTTTATTTCCTTTTCTTCTCTGATTGCTGTGGCTAAAACTTCCAAAACTATGTTGAATAAGAGTGGTGAGAGTGGGCAACCTTGTCTTGTTCCTGACCTTAGTGGAAATGCTTTCAGTTTTTCGCCATTGAGGATGATGTTGGCTGTGGGCTTGTCATATACGGCCTTTATTATATTGAGGAAAGTTCCCTCTACACCTACTTTCTGCAGGGTTTTTATCATAAATGGGTGTTGAATTTTGTCAAAAGCTTTCTCTGCATCTATTGAGATGATCATATGGTTTTTCTCCTTCAATTTGTTAATATGGTTAATCACATTGATAGATTTGCGTATATTGAAGAATCCTTGCATTCCTGGAATAAACCCCACTTGATCATGGTGTATGATCCTTTTAATGTGCTGTTGGATTCTGTTTGCTAGTATTTTGTTGAGGATTTTTGCATCTATGTTCATCAGTGATATTGGCCTGTAGTTTTCTTTCTTTGTGACATCCTTGTCTGGTTTTGGTATCAAGGTGATGGTGGCCTCGTAGAATGAGTTTGGGAGTGTTCCTCCCTCTGCTATATTTTGGAAGAGTTTGAGAAGGATAGGTGTTAGCTCTTCTCTAAATGTTTGATAGAATTCGCCTGTGAAGCCATCTGGTCCTGGGCTTTTGTTTGTTGGAAGATTTTTAATCACAGTTTCAATTTCAGTGCTTGTGATTGGTCTGTTCATATTTTCTATTTCTTCCTGATTCAGTCTTGGCAGTTTGTGCATTTCTAAGAATTTGTCCATTTCTTCCAGATTGTCCATTTTATTGGCATAGAGTTGCTTGTAGTAATCCCTCATGATTTTTTTTATTTCTGCAGTGTCAGTTGTTACTTCTCCTTTTTCATTTCTAATTCTATTGATTTGAGTCTTCTCCCTTTTTTTCTTGATGAGTCTGGCTAATGGTTTATCTATTTTGTTTATCTTCTCAAAGAACCAGCTTTTAGTTTTATTGATCTTTGCTATTGTTTCCTTCATTTCTTTTTCATTTATTTCTGATCTGATTTTTATGATTTCTTTCCTTCTGCTAACTCTGGGGTTTTTTTGTTCTTCTTTCTCTAATTGCTTGAGGTGCAAGGTTAGGTTGTTTATTCGAGATGTTTCCTGCTTCTTAAGGTGGGCTTGTATTGCTATAAACTTCCCTCTTAGAACTGCTTTTGCTGCATCCCATAGGTTTTGGGTCGTTGTATCTCCATTGTCATTTGTTTCTAGGTATTTTTTAATTTCCTCTTTGATTTCTTCAGTGATCACTTCGTTATTAAGTAGTGTATTGTTTAGCCTCCATGTGTTTGTATTTTTTACAGCTCTTTTCCTATAATTGATATCTAGTCTCATGGCGTTGTGGTCGGAAAAGATACTTGATACAATTTCAATTTTCTTAAATTTACCAAGGCTTGATTTGTGACCCAAGATATGATCTATCCTGGAGAATGTTCCATGAGCACTTGAGAAAAATGTGTATTCTGTTGTTTTTGGATGGAGTGTCCTATAAATATCAATTAAGTCCATCCTGTTTAATGTATCATTTAAAGCTTGTGTTTCCTTATTTATTTTCATTTTGGATGATCTGTCCATTGGTGAAAGTGGGGTGTTGAAGTCCCCTACTATGAATGTGTTACTGTCGATTTCCCCTTTTATGGCTGCTAGTTTTTGCCTTATGTATTGAGGTGCTCCTATGTTGGGTGCATAAATATTTACAATTGTTATATCTTCTTCTTGGATCGATCCCTTAATCATTATGTAGTGTCCTTCTTTGTCTCTTCTGATAGTCCTTATTTTAAAGTCTATTTTGTCTGATATGAGAATTGCTACTCCAGCTTTCTTTTGGTTTCCATTTGCATGGAATATCTTTTTCCATCCCCTTACTTTCAGTCTGTATGTGTCTCTAGGTCTGAAGTGGGTCTCTTGTAGACAGCATATATATGGGTCTTGTTTTTGTATCCATTCAGCCAATCTGTGTCTTTTGGTGGGAGCATTTAGTCCATTTACATTTAAGGTAATTATCGATATGTATGTTCCTATTCCCATTTTCTAAATTGTTTTGGGTTCGTTATTATAGGACTTTTCCTTCTCTTGTGTTTTTGTCTAGAGAAGTTCCTTTAGCATTTGTTGTAAAGCTGGTTTGGTGGTGCTGAACTCTCTCAGCTTTTGCTTGTCTGTAAAGGTTTTAATTTCTCCATCAAATCTGAATGAGATCCTTGCTGGGTAGAGTAATCTTGGTTGCAGGTTTTTCTCCTTCATCACTTTCAGTATGTCCTGCCACTCCCTTCTGGCTTGTAGAGTTTCTGCTGAGAGATCAGCTGTTAACCTTATGGGGATTCCCTTGTGTGTTATTTGTTGTTTTTCCCTTGCTGCTTTTAATATGCTTTCTTTGTATTTAGTTTTTGACAGTTTGATTAATATGTGTCTTGGCGTATTTCTCCTTGAATTTATCCTGTATGGGACTCTCTGTGCTTCCTGGACTTGATTAACGATTTCCTTTCCCATATTAGGGAAGTTTTCAACTATAATCTCTTCAAATATTTTCTCAGTCCCTTTCTTTTTCTCTTCTTCTTCTGGAACCCCTATAATTCGAATGTTGGTGCGTTTAATGTTGTCCCAGAGGTCTCTGAGACTGTCCTCAGTTCTTTTCATTCTTTTTTCTTTATTCTGCTCTGCAGTAGTTATTTCCACTATTTTATCTTCCAGGTCACTTATCCGTTCTTCTGCCTCATTTATTCTGCTATTGATCCCATCTAGAGTATTTTTCATTTCATTTATTGTGTTGTTCATCATTGTCTGTTTCATCTTTATTTCTTCTAGGTCCTTGTTAACTGCTTCTTGCATTTTGTCCATTCTATTTCCAAGATTTTGGATCATCTTTACTATCATTATTCTGAACTCTTTTTCAGGTAGACTGCCTATTTCCTCTTCATTTGTTAGGTCTGGTGGGTTTTTATCCTGCTCCTTCATCTGCTGTGTGTTTTTCTGTCTTCTCATTTTGCTTATCTTACTGTGATTGGGTTCACCTTTTTGCAGGCTGCAAGTTCGTAGCTCCCGTTGTTTTTGATGTCTGTCTCCAGTGGCTAAGGTTGGTTCAGTGCGTTGTGTAGGCTTCCTGGTGGAGGGGACTAGTGGCTGTGTTGTGGTGTATGAGGCTAGATCTTGTCTCTCTAGTGGGCAGGTCCACGTCTGGTGGTGTGTTTTGGGGTGTCTGTGGACTTATTATGATTTTAGGCAGCCTCTCTGCTAGTGGGTGGGGTTGTGTTCCTGTTTTGCTATATGGTTGGCATAGGTTGTCCAGCACTGTAGCTTGCTGGTCGTTGAGCGAAGCTGGGTGCTGGTGTTGAGATGGAGATCTCTGGGAGATTTTCGCCGTTTGATATTATGTGGGGCTGGGAGGTCTCTTCTTGACGAGTGTTCTGAAGTTGGCTCTCCCACCTCAGAGGCAGAGTCCTGACTCCTGGCTGGAGCAGCAAGAGCCTTTCATCCACTCGGCTCAGAATAAAAGGGAGAGAAAGTAGAGAGAATTAGTATAAGTAGGAGGAAATAGGAAAGAAAGAAAGAAAGAAAGAAAGAGAGGAGGGAAGGAAGGAAGGAGGGAAGGAAGAAAGAAAGAAAGAAGAAAAGAAAGGAAGAAGGCAAGAAGGAAAGAAAGGAGGGAGGGAGGGAGGAGGGAAGGAAGGAAGGAATGAGGGAAGGAAGGAAAAAATACAGAAAGAAAGAAGATACAGTAAAATAAAATAAAGTATAATAAAGTTATTGAATTAAAAAAATAATTATTTAGAGGAAAAAAAAAAGGGAAGGATAGAACCTTAGGACAAATGGTGGAAGCAAAGTTATAGAGACAAAATCTTACATAGAAGCATACACATATACCCTCACAAAAAGAGGTAAAGTGGAAAAAATCATAAAACTTGCTCTCCAAGTCCACCTCCTCAATTTGGGACGATTCGTTGTCTCAAAAAGGGAAGGAAGGAAGGAAAGATAGAAAGAAGGTGCAGTGGCGGGCTGCACCGGCTCCCTGGAAGTGGGGTGTGGATAGTGACCTGTGCTCGCACACAGGCTTCTTGGTGGCGGTGGCAGCAGCCTTAGCGTTTCATGCCCGTCTCAGGTCCGCGCTTTTAGCCGTGGCTCGCGCCCGTCTCTGGAGGTCCTTTAAGCAGCGCTCTTAATCCCGTCTCCTCGCGCACCAGGAATAAAAAAAATTAAAAAAAAAAAAGACGGACAGAACCCTTGCAAAAATGGTGGAAGCAAAGCTATACAGACAAAATCTCACACAGAAGCATACACATACACAAAAAAAGGAAAAGGGGAAAGAATAATAAATCTTGCTCTCAAAGTCCACCTCCTTAATTTAGGGCAGAAAAAGTCTCTTGCCTCTAAGGCAGGTCCAGACTTTTCCCCTGACTCCTTCCCGGCTAGCCGTGGTACACTAACCCCCTGCAGGCTATGTTCACGGTGCCAACCCCAGTCCTCTCCCTGCTCTCCGACCGAAGCCCCGCCCGCTCCGGCGGGGGAGCAGACAAGCCTCTTGGGCTGGTGAGTGCCGGTCGGCACCGATCCTCTGTGCAGGAATCTCTCCGCTTTGCCCTCCGCACCCCTGTGGCTGTGCTCTCCTACGCGGCTCCGAAGCTCCCCGCTCCGCCTCCCGCAGTCTCCGCCCGCGAAGGGGCTCCTAGTGTGTGGACACTTTTCCTCCTTCACACCTCCCTCCCACTGGTGCAGGACCCATCCCTATCCTTTTGTCTCTGTTTATTCTTTTTTCTTTTGCCCTACCCAGGTACGTGGGGGGGTTTCTTGCCTTTTGAGAGGTCTGAGGTCTTCTGCCAGCGTTCAGTAGGTGTTCTGTAGGAGTTGTTCCACGTGTAGATGTATTTCTGGTGTATCTGTGGGGAGGAAGTTGATGTCTGCATCTTACTCTTCCGCCATCTTCTGTTGTAGGATTTTTAATCACAGTTTCAATTTCATTACTTGTTATTGGTCTGTTCATATTTTCTGTTTCTTCCTGGTTCAGTCTTGGAAGCTTATAGCTTTTTAAGAATGTCCATTTCTTCCAGGTTGTCCATTTTTTTTGGCATAGAGTTGCTTGTAGTAGTCTCTTAGGATGCTTTTTATTTCTGTGGTGTCTGTTGTAACTTCTCCTTTTTCATTTCTAATTTTATTGATTTGAGTCCTCTCCCTCTTTTTCTTGATGAGTCTGGCTAAAGGTTTATCAATTTTGTTTATCTTCTCAAAGAACCAGCTTTTAGTTTTATTGATCTTTGTTATTGTTTCCTTTGTTTCTATTTTATTTATTTCTGCTCTGACCTTTATGATTTCTTTCCTTCTACTAACTTTGGGTTTTGTTTGTTCTTCTTTCTCTAGTTCCTTTAGGTGTAAGGTTAGATTGTTTGAGATTTTTCTTGTTTCTTGAGGTAGGATTGTATTGCTATAAACTTCCCTCTTAGTACTGCTTTTGCTGTATCCCATAGGTTTTGGATCGTCGTGTTTTCATTGTCATTTGTCTCTAGGTAGTTTTTGATTTCCTCTTTGATTTCTTTAGTGATCTCTTGGTTATTTAGTAACCTGTTGTTTAGCCTCCATGTGTTTGTGTTTTTTGCATTTTTTCCCCCTGTAATTGATTTCTAATCTCATAGCGTTGTGGCTGAAAAAGATGCTTGATATGATTTCAGTTTTCTTAAATTTACCGAGGCTTGATTTGTGACCCAAGATGTGATCTGTCCTGGACAATGTTCCATATGCACTTGAGAAGAAAGTGTAATCTGCTGTTTTTAGATGGAATATCCTATAAGTGTCAGTTAAATCTGTCTGGTCTGTTGTGTCATTTCAAGCTTGTGTTTCCTTATTAATTTTCTGTTTGGTTGATCTGTCCATTGGTGTAAGTGAGGTGTTAAAGTCCCCCACTATTTTTTGTTACTGTCAGTTTCCTCTTTTATAGCTGTTAGCAGTTGCCTTATGTATTGAGGTGCTCCTATGTTGGGTGCATATATATTTATAATTGTTATATCTTCTTCTTGGATTGATCCCTTGATCATTATGTAGTGCCCTTCCTTGTCTCTTGTAACATTCTTTATTTTAAAGTCTATTTTATCTGATATGAGGGTTGCTACTCCAGTTTTCTTTTGATTTCCATTTGCCTGTAATATGTTTTTCCATCCCCTCGCTTTCAGTCTGTATGTGTCCCTAGGTCTAAAGTGGGTCTCCTGTAGACAGCATATATGTGGGTCTTGTTTTTGTATCTATTCAGCGAGCCTGTGTCTTTTGGTTGGAGTGCTTAGTCCATTCACGTTTAAGGTAATTATTGATATATATGTTCCTATTACCATTTTCTTAATTGTTATGGGTTTATTTTGTAGGTCCTTTTCTTCTTTTGTGTTTTCTACTTAGAGATGTTCCTTTAGCATTTGTTGTAAAGCTGGTTTGGTGGTGCTGAATTCTCTTAGCTTTTGCTTGTCTGTAAAGATTTTGATTTCTTCATCGAATCTGAATGAGGTCCTTGCCAAGTAATCTTGGTTGTAGGTTCTTCCCTTTCATCACTTTAAATATATCATGCCACTCCCTTCTGGCCTGCAGAGTTTCTGCTGAGAAATCAGCTGTTAACCTTATGGGAGTTCCCTTGTATGTTATTTGTCGTTTTTCCCTTGTTGCTTTCAGTAATTTTCCTTTGTCTTTAATTTTTGTCAGTTTGATTACTATGTGTCTCGGCGTGTTTGTCCTTGGGTTTATCCTGCCTGCGACTCTCTGTGCTTCCTGGACTTGGGTGGCTATTTCCTTTCCCATGTTAAGGAAGTTTTCAACTATAATCTCTTCAGATATTTTCTCAGGTCCTTTCTCTCTCTCTTCTCCTTCTGGCATCCCTGTAATGTGAATGCGTTTAATATTGTCCCAGAGGTGTCTTAGGCTGTCTTCATTTCTTTTCATTCTTTTTTCTTTCTTCTGTTCTGTGGCAGTGAATTCCACCATTCTGTCTTCCAGGTCACTTATCCGTTCTTCTGCCTCAGTTATTCTGCTATTGATTCCTTCTAGTGTGTTTTTCATTTCAGTTACTGTATTGTTCATCTCTGTTTGTTTGTTCTTTAATTTTTCTAGGTGTTTGTTAAACATTTCTTACATCTTCTCGATCTTTGCCTCCATTCTTTTTCCGAGGTCCTGTATCATCATATCTGTCATTATTATGAATTCTTTTTCTGGAAGGTTGCCTATCTCCACTTGATTTAGTTGTTTTTCTGGGGTTTTATCTTGTTCGTTCATCTGGTACATAGTCTTCTGCCTTTTCATTTTGTCTGTCTTTCTGTGAATGTGGTTTTCGTTCCACAGGCTGCAGAACTGTAGTACTTCTTGCTTCTGCTGTCTGCCCCCTGGTGGATGAGGCTGTCTAAGAGGCTTGTGCAAGCTTCCTGATGGGAGGGACTGGTGGTGGGTCTTCTCTCAACATTCTTATTCAGCATCACATTGGAACACCTGCTAGTGTTGGTGGGTCTCCTGCAGAGGCGGGGGGTGGCTGTGGCTCAGCGTGGTGACAAGGACACTGGAAGCCGGATTTTTAGTTTTGTTTATTTATTTTGTTGCCGTCTTAGCCTGGCAGCTGCAATAGATTCAAAATAATTTTTTGATATGCTTAGGAAGTCACTGAGTTTCCGTCTTAGCCTGGAATCAAGACTTTAGAGGTTGAGCATGTAATTCTTTTGTTTCCACCCTCTTTTCAGGTTCTCCAGGTCTCTCACTGTTTCTGTGATCTCTCTGGTATCTTTCCAATAAATTACTTTTCCATCTGGAGTTAGTTTCTCATGCTTACAACCAAGAACCCAGACAAAGCCATTAGTATTAGGAGATGGATGTAGAGAATAGAGCCTCAGGAACCTGTGAGAATAATTGTTTAGATGGGCTGGAGGTAACTCAGGTCCCATTAATTTTCAAAATATTAATTTCCAAAATGTCCTTCAAACTTCAGAAGTGACAACAGGTTCCCCAAATCCTCAACAGGAACTGCATTCTAGTGAACACAGGTCATAATGTTGTCATTTTGAAAGTTAATGAGACCTGAGTCTTTAACTGTCTAGATTCTTGGCTGCAAACAGGAGAAACCAAGTGTGGTTGGAAAAGGAATTTTTAGAAGGATACTGAAGGGCTCATAGAAACAGTAAGAGTCTTGAATGTCCTGAGAAAGTTATGGGTAGGAACAAAGGCCGGTCTGGAAAGCCAAGAACAAGAAGTTCAATCATAGTCTTTTATCAGGATTAGTTTGGCCACAGTCATACAGTGTGCTGGCTTTCACACTAGTTTCACAGTGTACTAGTTTTCATAGTGTTAGAGGAGTCTTCTATAAAGAGATGCCAGGCATTAAATAGGAGGCTTCTGTAATGGGAATTGTAGTCCTTTGGTCCACTTACATGCAATGTGGAAGTCTTCCTTTCTGATTTGTATGCCTTTCCTTTCTTTTTCTTGCTTTATGGTTCTCACTAGGACTTCCAATACCATGTTTAATACTATTGGTGAGAGTGAACACCCTTGTCTTCCTGATCTGGAGAAGAGTATTTAGTCTTTCACTATTAAGTTGAGGACCTTCCTGTTCATTACTCATTTGCTGAGTGTTTTGATCATGAGTAGATGTTGAATTTTGTTAAATGCTTTTTTTGCTTCTATTGAGATAATTGTATGTGTTTTTTCATTGTTTGCTAATTGATGAATTAAATTGATTAATTTTTGAATGTCAGACAGATCTTGAATTACTTGGTCTTGAATGTTGTATTATCATTTTACGTATTGCTGAATTCTATTTGCTAATATTTCATAAGAATTTTAAGTCTCTTTTTCATGGGGGATATTGATCTCATGAATCCTTTGTCTGATTTTGGTATCAGGGTAATGCTGGCTTCATAAAACTAGTTAGGAAGTGTTCTGTCCTATTCTGCATATTCTGAAAGAGTTTCTATGGAATTAGTATTAATTCTTCCTTGAAGACTTAGTAGCATTCTCCAGTGAAACCATCTGGGCCTGAATTTTTCTTTGTGGGAACATTTTAAACTATGAATTCAGTTTCTTTAGCAGATAAAGGAATATTTAGGTATTGGTATCTGCTTGAGGAGTCTTAGGCAGTGTATGTCTTTCAAGGAGTTTACCCATTTCATCCAAGATGTTGAATTTGTTGGCCTAAAGTCATTCACAATTCCCTTATTATTCTTTTAATACTCATAGGATCTATAAAAATGTTCTCTCATTCCTGATATTGCTAACTTCTTCCTTATTTTTCTTGATCAGCCTCACCAGAAGCTTACCTATTTTATTATCTTTTCAGAGAATCAGCTTTTGATTTTATTAGTTTTCTTTATTGTTTCTTCATTTTCTATTCATTGATTCTTATTTCTTTATTATTTCCTTCCTTCTGCTTACCTGGGATCTAATTTGCTTTTCTTTTTTCAGTTGTTTAAGGTAGAAGTTTAGGTCACTGACACATTTTTTCTTTTCTAATATGAGCATTTAATGCTGTAAATTTCCCTCAAAGCACTGCTTTAGCTGCTTCTCACAAACATTGATATGTTGTGTTTTATTCAGGTCAAAATATTTTCTAATTCTCTTTTTACTTCTTCTTTAATCCATTGGTTGTTTAATTTTCATATATTTGTGGATCTTCCAGATAGCTTTCTGTTATTTTTTTCCCATGTATTTTTGCTATCTTTGGCTTTTTGATGTGCTTTCTGGGAGATCACCACCTGCGTTTGAGAAGAAGGCACTGGTCTGAGCCACCATTGTATGTGAAATGCCTACAGGCCACCTGGAGCCCACAGGTCAACCTACAGGCTGCCTTGAACCTGTGCTGGTGGGCAGGTGTATGTGTCAACAGTGGGCTGGTCTCTCTTGGCTGGCATATGAGAAATGGGGCCAGCCGTTCTGCCACCACTGCCATGTTCCAGTAGTGAGGCTGAAAATGGGAATTTGTTAAAAGTCTGCATGTAAGGCAACCACATCCCCAGTCCCACTCCACCACTGTGTACCTAAGAACTCTAGTAGCCAGGCATCTACCCTTATGTAGGAAACAGAATCTTCTTCAAAGAAATTGAATGGCCCCAGAGAAGACCCTAATGCCAGAGCTAAACTCCTTGCAGGAATTACTGAGGGTGGATTCCTGGATCACGCTGGTGGATGAGTAGACCTATACAATGGAGGAGGTAGCCTTCTCTCGTCTCCCCAGCACCCTCAACAAAGGCGGCTGTTTTGAGACTTATGTCACGTTTCCTTATTGACTATCTATATTCAGCACTTAACTTTAGACTTGTGGTCTGTATGTGGCATGCCAATACTTAGAAGAATTGAGAATTATCAATTTTGATATATGTGTAGATGTCCCACAGATAAAAGAGTGTGATTAGCCCTCTAAAAGATGGAATCCTACCCATAGCCTCAGGACTGTCCTATTAAATGCAATCTTACTTTTAATGGACCAGTACCTTAAAATGTGAATGGTCGTTTGCTGGGTGACTGGATTAAAGATAATTTAAATTTTCTTCTTGGTATATTTCTTTCTTTTCTAACTTCTCTAGAGTGAACATATATTACTTTTGTGTTCAGATAAAATATTTTAAAACATTAAGGGAAAAATTTGTAGAATTGTGAAATAAATAAAAACATGAGATCTAATCTATTAAGCATGACGTAAGGTATAGGCACTGTGAATCTAATGTTTTAACAGCAAACTGGGTTGATCAGAATTGTCTCTAAATGTGTTTACAAGAGAAATAATTGACAAAAGCTTTTAATTCTCCATGAATAACAACTTCCAGAGTCCTAAGAAGGGCTGTCTGGCCCTACTCCCTGGGTCAGAATTCCTGAGGAAAGGTAAAATTATACTGTAGTCATGGCGTTAACAGGACAAGAGTATCCTCATCTCTTCTGCTTGCCCCCCCCTACCCCCCCCCCCCCC
>NW_006789568.1:1304474-1318829 GCF_000442215.2 Lipotes vexillifer
GGTGTTCCTTCTGGGGTAGGGGCAGGAGGTTTCAAAGACTTTCCTACTACCCTCACTTTTAGAGAGGAAATGGGTCGCCTATGTTTCATTACTCACTAACCTGCTTATTCCTCTCTGTCCTGTCCACAGGCAGCTGGCTAAGAGTCTTGGGCAGGCTGGTGAAATCGAGCCTGAAACTGAAGGGATACTAACAGAGTATGGAGTGGATTTCTCTGATTTCTCTTCAGAAGTTTTAGAATGTCTCCCTCAAGACCTGCCTTGGACAATTCCACCAGAGGAATTCAGCAAGAGAAGAGATTTAAGGTAAATATCTGAAACTCTTAAAGAACATCATGTTTCTTAGTATGAGCGTGTTTTGTGTTTGGTAACTGCAATCATTGTTGCTTTTGTTGTGGTCATCCATTTACAATGCTTGGTGTCAGTTTATTTATCTCTTGTAAAAATAAAATACAGTGTGTGTGTGTGTGTGTGTGTGTGAGAGAGAGAGAGAGAGAGAAAGGTAACTATGTGAGGTGATGGATGTAAAAGTATACTTCTTCTGGTAATCATTTCAAAAAATAAATGTGTCAAATCAAAAAAAAAAAAAAAGCACATCATGTTTCTATCTTTCTGCCTTCTAACTTAACTCTCCTATGAGCTGGCCTCAGATATTCCCATCTTTCCACCAACATTCAAGTTCCGTACAATTGGGAACTAAGTGCTCTATACCGGAGGTTGGCCAATGATGGCCTCCAAGCTAAATCTAGCCCACTGACTGTTTATGTACAGCCTGTGAGCTAAGACTGGTTTTCATATTCTTAAATGGTTGAAAAAAATCAAAACAATAATTTTTCATGAAAATTATATAAAATTCAAATTTCAGCATTCATGAAGTTACATTGGAACACAGCCATGCTTATTTGGTTATATATTGTCTATGGCTATTTTTTTGACCTACAAGAGCAGAGTTGAATAGTTGCAGCAGAGGCCATATGGCCTGCAAAGCCTAAGATATTTGCTCTCTGGCCCTTTATAGAAGAAGTGTACTGACTTTTCTTCTAGACCATGCTATTATAATTTCAAAAGGTGTAGTTGCCACCTTCTTTTCTCATTGCTATGCCCCATAGGTCTGGTCAAATAAAGACAGTGTTATCTGGTTAGAAATGCCTTCCTTTAAATGGGCCTCTTCAGGCACAGAGCAAAGGATTCAAGACTTCTGTGCTTGGAGCTTCATTTTAAAGCTTTACTTTTAGGTCTGGAATTTGTTGGAAAGGACTTTTGTGGTATTTTTTTAACAATATCTTCTTTGAAGATGTTTCTTCATTGTGGGATGTTAGTTCTTTTCTGATATTTCTCTTCAGAATTTGGTTTCAGTACTGGCATTCATTTTGGATGCCACATGGAGATATTTAGAACCAAGGAACTTTTCATACAACCCACTGAGGCCGTGGAAGGTTTTTTGCTAAGGTCATCCCGTGTCAGAGTCTTTTCCGCCACACTTGCGCACTTCATGCAGCTGAATTTATGATACCTTAAGCTCTTGGTGCCCATTACTCCACCTAGTTTGAGAATCCTCCTTTCCGGCTCCCTCTTGCTTTTGTATCTTTTAGAAATGTACTTCTTTTCTTTTCTTGCAGCGGGTAGGCAAGGAAAAGGAGTTGACAGTTCCCTTTCCTGCTTGTTAGTTAACTCTGATGGAACACACATTATATTTGAAGTCAGTTAACTCAAGTTGCCTTCCTGGCTTTCAGCAGTAACCACTGTTCAGAGAACTCCTGGCCAGTCACCTTGTCAGGGGTTTTGAGATCTTGAGTCCATAATCTTACTCTCTCTGAACCTTCATTTTCTCATATATAAATTGAGGGACTTGTTTTCTGAGATCTTTTCCTAAATCTAGGAATCTATTTAAAAATTTTTAATAAGAAAAGAAAGTTAGAATGGATGGTTGAATTTTATTGTTCGAAGTGTCAGTTAGTATAGCTATTCTGCAGTAGCTTTTAACATTTTAAACCTACTTACCCTTTCACCTGAAAACTCTATTTCCAGGAGTCCATCCTCCTCAAAGAAGTGTTTTAGGATGTACATAAAGAATGTTCGTTGCTGCTTTATTATAAAAGTGACACTGCTGATGTGCATCATTAAAGGAATGGTTAAATAACCTATGTCATATCAATAAGATAACATTCCCTGCAGCTGCAAAAAAGGAACCATTTCCATGTGGACTTCCTAAAAGGATGGCCATCATATATTGAGAAGTGAAAGAAGCAAGTTTCAGAACAGTATGAATATGAGCCTAGTTTTTTATAAAGTCAAATAATATAAAAACGATATAAATGTGTATGTACATACATATACATGTACACATAAAAGTATATTTGCAGAAAAAAAAGTTCTGGAAGGAAATGCATTGAACTGCCGACAGTGATTATCGTGTGTGGACTTTGGTGAAGTGCCTATCATTTCACTGATAGGGAGGCAATATTTTACGTTTCATTTTATAAATTACTCTGTTATTCAAATTGTTTAAAAAAAAACTTCTATAACTTTAAAAAATTATAAATGGAAATATCAGAAGAGAGAGGTGCTCAATCTTTCCTAGCCTGACTCCTAGCCTGCAGATGAATAATAATAAGGCATGCCAATAGTCCTAGAAGCCAGTATCGCTCAGTTCCCCTCTCATGGCCCCACCTTGCCTTTTTTTTGGCCCCCATTGCCTTCTGAATTAGACCACAGACTACGAGGTCTTGCTCTGCAGAAGTCTTCTCTTAAAATATACCTATGTGTCCTGCAAGAGGATCCAAAGATACAGGGAGCTTGTGGGATGCTCTCTGCTATTAGCATAGTAACAGGGATTTTTTATTTTTAATCACTTTAACTTCCAGAAACTTTTTACCTGCCTATTATCCTCTAGAATTATTTCTCTAAAATTCAAATCGTATTCTTTTTTTCTTTTTTTTTTTTTATTCCTTTGGCTTAAAATCTTTCAACTGCTTCCTGATGCCTAAAGTAGTAATCTCTAAACTTTGTTGAACATACATTCCCTGTAACATATGTGCCTTTATTTTAAAATTACAAGTGTACTTACTACTTTACTAATTTATTATATATGCTGTTAACATACATAAAAGTGGAAAAATGAGAAAGAAATACATTTTAATATATTTTTATTTTACTTTAAGAAGGTATAGAAAACTTCATATTGTTAATCCTGCTTTTGGTGAAAGCAATGTGATTGAATATTCTTTATTTTTTTATTTTGCTTTAACAACTTGCAGTGTGGAAATACAGAGGTCCAGTTGTAAGTGTTGTATATTTTGAAACTTAGTTTTGGTTTTAATGGTTATCATAACTGAAAAAGATATCATAGGAAGAAGTGAGCTCAACTTACTAAATCATAATACTTATTTTTTAACCCTGTTCACTGATAATATTCAGATTCATTTTGAAATCCAGCTAATAAACTTCCATCTTTCATGATGTCAGTCAGTTCTTGTGGACTAATTGAAAGGTGTTGCATTTTTAGATTTTTTAAAATGATTTCATAATCTTCGATTATTCTTCAGTTGGCATCTTTAAAAACTGGTTATAAAATTCTGTTAGAAAATTTAAGTGTATAGATATGAAAAGTTTTGTAGTTTCTAAGATTAGGTCATTTTAGGTCCCCAAATTGTATAACAATGGAAACATTTCAAAACATCCATTTTTAGAATTTTATATTTAAAACTTGAGTTTCTTGTTTTATTTTGCTTTCAAAAAGCAATAACTTTTTTTTTCTTTTTTTTAAATCGTTGTTAAAACATTACTTTTACCTTGAACGGACAGATTAAGTGTGTTTATTTTTTTCTAAGTATCTGCTATGGACCATATGATTGACAGTCATTGTTTTGAAATCATAGTGTGGCTGATGAATTCATGTTAGGAGCACAAGAAATGTCAGCTTTGCTATTTTCATGGTGTTAGTGGTATTACTATTATTAGTTCAATATTATCTTCAATCTGTGGGTCTTTGCAATAATCTTTTTTAGCCACTTGCCTGTTTTGTAAGAATTAATTTAACTAAAACTAGATAATTTTCATAAATCCATGGTACTGGGCATACATAAATACCTATTGTTCACAGTTGGCTGAAAGTATAGGAACCAACAGAAGTGCCAGTATCGTTCATTGCCTTTTGTGTTCTGGAACACCGACTCTCTTCTCACTTGAGGTACACCTCACTTACCACCTGATTCACATACCTTGTGAGGGTGCCAGCATTAATTCATGTATTTATGTAGTCATGGTTAATTTCTTTTTACAATAAAAAATAGAGAATACTAAGCATACTTAGTATGCTGAAGTGTTTGGATCTGATTACCTTTTCCTTCTCTTTGACTGGTCTTTTAATAGATTTATTTCATTTTTCAATCAACAAATTTATGGAACACCATCATGGGCAGTAGAAATTCACCAATGAACAAAAATAGATGTAGCTTCTGTTCTTGCGGAACGCTCAGTCTTATAGCAGAGGAGCATGAATCAAATGTTTTAAGCAATAGTCAAATATGGAATTGTAACGGAGGAGAGAGATACTTGGTACAAGAGTTTGTAATACTGTGATTTCTTCTGCTCAGAGGTCCACTGCCTTCAAAGAGGTTTTATCAATATTAATTTTTCTAGGAATGTCAAAAGAACTAGAAATGAGTCCTAACACACACTAAAAAACATATGCTATGAATAAATAATATGTATTCTGGGAACTCCTAAATAAAACTTTTTTCCTTTTCCTCCCTTCTCTCCTATATACATTTATTTACATATAGTATTTATGTATCTCTCTGTATAATATATATGTGTATTTATAATATATGCCAAGTGCTCAGTTAGTCACTGGAAATACAAAGACAAGTAAGGCCCAGCCCTTGTTCTTCATGACTTTACTGTTCCTCAGGGAGGCAGATTTATACTCAGATAAATTACAGCAGAGGATGGCAAGCGCTGTAACATTCATATGGACAAACTGCCAGCGTCATTGGTGCTTGAGCTGAGATCTGAGAAATGAGCAGGCATAGGGGGAACTAGAGTGACCGCAGTATTTCTCAGTTTAGCCATAGGCTGTGGCTGCAGAAAGGGTGGTATGTTCCCCTAGGACTCCCAGATCCCGCTGTAACAGGGCTCTCACAACTTCAATGGTTTTGATAGCTTCTTGACCCCCTCTGCTGGGCCACCCTGCCGTGGAGCCCACAGTGATACCCTGGCTCTAGCTACATAAGGACTTCTACATACTCGTTTAGGTTTGGTATTTGAACGATTATATTTGGAACACAAAAGTTCCATCAATCTTTAAACCTCATAATCCAATTATGTCAGTAAAATTCCAGTTTTTTAGTCCAGTGGAATTGGGGTAATATTTTGTGAACTGAAGTTGAGAGAAATAGTGTTTATTTTGAAAAGAAAAATGGTTGGTTAGCAATTTTCAAGAAGTAAGGCTAGTGTGAACTCCTAGGGGCAACAATCTGGCCCTTCTGATTGGGAGTACTATTTTTCTGGACCTTCGGCTCCAGTCTCTGGAGAATTGCTGCTTGCATGGCCTAACCTGCAGCTCTCCTTAGCAGGGCATCTGAGGTTTAAAAAAAAAAAAAAAAAAAAAAAAAAAAAAAAAAAAAAAAAAAAAAAAAAAAGCAGTGCCAATACTGCAATGCAAGCCTTTGGGGGTCAGGAAGAGAATATATCCAAGGAAACTGCTTAAAGGGGGTTGCACCAGAAGTCCAAGAAACCCCAAGGTTATTTTTGAGACTGGCTCCAATTATTTTCAATTTCATTCATATTGTTTTGTTTCCTTTGTTACTAAACTGGAAACAAAGCTTAAAAGCTCAATTAAAGTGGAAAATGAAAACCTAAATTATTAGAGGGGGAAAATACCACCCTAAATTGATTTTTATATTTTAGTAGTATTGTGGAAGTTTGGATCATGTCACTTTTCAGTAAAACTATGAGCTTCCTTGAAGGGGAGGCGGTTCCTATAATTTTTCACAGGAGAACTTGTAGATATCTATTTCTTTACTATTCCCTCAATAAAAAGGAAGCCCAGTGACCTCCACCGGACCATTACAAATGTGAAACTTGGCATATAAAATTGCTTGCTCTAAATTTTCCAATTGCTTTCTTTTTTTTTTTTTTCCATTTAATGTCGTTCTGCCAACTAGTGATTTTATTATTATAAACAGGACATTGTATTCACTTTTAAGAAGAAATATGAAGCTGGAGGTAAAATTACAAACTGCAGCTTCTCGGCTGCCAAAACAGAAAACAATGAGCTAAAAATACTGAGCACAGAAAGGGTGCTGTGGTGAGAAATACTGAAGTATCTTCAAGATTGAACTGTTCTAGATAGACAGAAATTTCCTCTCACTCCAGGTAAAACCAACCTTGAAATAGCAACTTGAAAGGAGAGACATATAATACTAACCTCTTTCAGGTCAACCCTTTTGTGGGAAAGCTTTCAAACATAACTAACATTAAATGACTAATCTTACTGTTTATGAGGAAGTCCAATCTGATTAAATTGCCATTTAGAAAAGGTTCCTCTGGTTAGGGAGTGTGGCAGCATAGAAAGAGCACTAGAAGTTAGGGGCTAGCTGGGTGACCTTGGACAAATCAGTTCAATGTGGGGAGACAGAGAGAGAGAGCAGTTTCATCTTTTATAAAATGGATTATTTGACCAAGTTAGGATTTTCCACAAGGTGTTGGTAGGTCACAAGTTCTTTGGGATTTTAATAGGTGCTGTGGAGAAAAAAGATTCTGTGGCCACCCATTTTTGGAAAACAGTGGGTTAATAGATTTCTTACAACATTTTTTTGTGGATCATCTCAGGGAACTAGTGTTCCTTAGAATACACTATGAAATTGCTAAACTAAATATTTCAAAATGTATTAGCTCTAATGGTGTATAACTGTGTTTGAGATGTCCTTTTCTGAATTATTCAGAGCAAACTTCTTGGATTTGAAAGAAAATGGTATTCCATTGGTAACTATCTTCCACATTTATCTGACAAATATAGACGGTGCCTCACTGTGGGCAACAGAAGAAATTCAAGGACAGCACTTTCAATCTCAGCTCTTCCATTGTCAAGGGAACCCCTTCTTTCCTTGTCTGGTGAGAAGCAAGATTGAATTGTTCTGCATTGGGCTTCCCAGGTGGCGCAGTGGTTGAGAGTCCACCTGCTGATGCAGGGGGCACGGGTTCATGCCCCGGTCTGGGAAGATCCCACATGCCGCGGAGCAGCTGGGCCCGTGGGCCATGGCCGCTGAGCCTGCGCGTCCGGAGCCTGTGCTCCGCAACGGGAGAGGCCACGACAGTGAGAGGCCCGCGTACTGCAAAAAAAAAAAAAAAATTGTTCTGCATTAAATGGGGGAAGTTGTCATTGTCATTTGAAACTACTGGCAATGTTATTCCCTTCATGTAAATCCCAACTCACTGTTTATGAAAATACAAGAAACTCATAGATAATAACAAAGATTAATGGGTCTGAAAGTAGACCACTTGTGGATATTCTTAATTGTAAGTACTTGAGTAGTTTGTCAACATAAAATTTATATTGATAAATAGCAGTAAATCTTAGAGAACACAGATGGTCAAAGAGCAGTAGATTTTATCTGAACAGGTGGAAAAATGCCTATTGACAGAGGAGACAGTATTTGAACTTATACTCAGAAATAATTTTATAGCACTGTGGAACTATGAATGCACAGGAAAGATGATTAATTTCTATACATTCTAAATACATAAAATCTGTTTGGAAATTATACTGTAATGATAAGAAAAAAATTTTTTGTGTGGGTGGCCTAGGATTTGGAGTAAACTAGTGAGATTTAGGGATAGTTAAATGTCAGAGTGGCAAAGTCTCTTCACTGTTTTTTATATTGAGATATTCAAATGCAATACAATTTATCTCTTTTAGTGTACAATTCAGCAGTTTCTTGGGCAGTCTAAAAATTATGCAACCATCACTGCTATTCCAGAACATTTTCACCACCCCCCAGAAGAAATCCTACACTTATTGGCAGTCACTTCCCCTTCCCTCTCCTCCCTAGCTCCTCGCAACAACTAATCTACATTCTGTCTCTATGAGTTTTCCTATTCTGGACATTTCATATAAATGGATTCCTATAATAAGTGGCTTTTTGTATCTGGCTTCTTTTACTTGGCATAATGTTTTCAAGGTCCACCCATGCTGTAGCACAGGAGTCCCCAATCCCTGGGCTGCGGACTAGTAGTGGTCCGTGGCCTGTTAGGCACTGGGCCGCACAGCAGGAGGTGAGTGGCGGGTGAGTGAGCAAAACTTCATCTGCCGCTCCCCATCGCTTTCATTACCGCCTGAACCACCACCACCCCCCGCCCCCCAGCCCCGTCCGTGGAAAAATTGTCTTCTACGAAACCGGTCCCTGGTGCCTAAAAGCTTGGGGACCGCTTCTGTAGCATGTATCAGGACTTCAGTCCTTTTTACTGCTGAACAGTATTCCATTGTATGGATATACCACATTTTATTTACCCATTTGTTGATGGACATTTGGGGTGTTTCTACTTTTTAACTGTTATAAGTAATGCTGTGAATATTTGTATACAGGTTTTTGTGTGGACATATGTTTTCAGTTCTCTTGAGTATATACCTAGGAAGGGAATTGCTGGTTCATGTAGTCAGTCTATATTTAAACTTTTGAGTAACTGTCAAACGTTTTTCCAAAGTGACTGCACAATTTTACATTCCTATCAGCAGTGTATGACGTTCCGTGGTCTCACCAGCAGTTGTTCTCTGTATTTGTAATTATAGACACATCCTTATGGGTGTGAAGTAGTAGCTCATTGTCAGTTTGTTAAAAAATCGTTTTCAGCTTTATTGAGGTATAGTTGACAAAAATTGTATGTATTTAAGGTGTACAATGTGATGGTTTCATGTAAATATACATTGTGAAATGATGACCACAATTAGGTTAATTAGCATTCATTACCTCATGTAGTCCTTTTTTTTTCTTTTCATCTCCCCATCCCCCTCATTGTGGTTTCAATTTGCATTTTCCTAGTGACTAATGATTCTAATGTGTTTTCGTGGGCTTATATGACCATCTGTATATCTTCTTTGGAGAAATGTCTATTCAAATCCTTTGCCCATTTAAAAACTGGATTGTCTTTGTATTGTTGACTTGATAGTTTATATATTCTAGATTCCAGTTTTTTATCACATATTTGATTTGTAAGTATTTTCTCCCATTTGTAGGTTGTCTTTTCACTTTCTTGATGCTGTTCTTTGAAACACAGAGGTTTCTAAATTTGATGAAGTCTAATTTATCTATTTTTCTTTGGTTGCTGGTGCTGTTGGTGTCATACCGAAGAAACCATTGGCTAATCCAAAGATTTGCACTTGTTTTCTTCCAAGAGTTTTATAGTTTTAGCTCTTTCATTTATGTTTATGATCCATTTTTAGTTAATTTTTGTATATGGTGTGGTATAGGTGTCAAACTTCATTATTTTGCATGTGGATATGCAGTTGTCTCATCACCTTCATTAATGTTGAAAAGATGGTTCTCTCCCTATTGAATTGTCTTGGCACACTTTTTGAAAATCAGTTGACCATAGATGTATATGTTTATTTCTGGACACTGAATTCTGATCCATTGATCTATATGTCTATCTTTATGCCAGTACCACCCTGTCTAGATTTCTGTAACTTTGTGGTAAATTTTGAAATTAGAAAGAGTGACTCTTCCAACTTTGCTATTTTATCTCCCAAAGTTTTTTGGCTATTCTGGGTCCCTTGCATTTCCATATTATTATGAGGATCAGCTTATCAATTTCTGCCACCCCAGAAGAAAAAGGAGCCTCAAATAGGGATTGTGTTTAACCTTTAGATCAATTTGGGGTGTATTGTCATTAAATCTTCCACACCATAAACACGGGATAGTTTTTCATTTATTAAATCTTTAATTTCTTTCAATGATGTTTTACGTACTGAAAAGTATTCAGAAGTATATAAGGCTTACACTTCTTTTGTTAAATTTATTCCTAAGTGTTTTTTTCTTTTTGATGTTATCACAAGTGAAATTTTCTTAATTTTATTTTCAGATTCTTAATTGCTAATGTATAGAAATAAAATTGATATTTCTGTAAAAATCATGTAACCTGCAACCTTTTTTAGCTCTAATAGTTTTTTGTAGATACCTTAGGATTTTTCATATTTAGAAGATCATGTCATCTGTGAATAGGTACAGTTTTACACCTTCCTTTCCAATCTGGATGACTTTTATTTCTTTTTCTTACTCAGTTGCTCTGACTAGAATTTCCAGTACAATCTTGAATAAAAGTGGCAGCAGTGGACTTCCTTGACTTGTTCTTGATCTTAGGGGGAAACCATTCAGTCTTACCACATTAATTATAATGTGAGCTTGGGGGGTTTTGGTGAAGGCAGTTCCTTCTGTTCCTAGTTTATTGAGTGCTTTTCTCATGAATGCTGTTGGATTTTGTTGAGTGGTTTTACTGTGTCTGTGATTTTTGTCCTTTGTTAATATATTTCATTGACTTTTACGTGTTGAACCTACCATGCATTCTTTTTTTTTTAACATCTTTATTGGAATATAATTGCTTTACAATGGTGTGTTAGTTTCTGCTGTATAACAAAGTGAATCGGCTATACATAAACATATATTCCCATATCCCCTCCCTCTTGCACCTCCCTCCCACCCTCCCTATCCCACCCCTCTAGGTGGTCACAGAGCACCGAGCTGATCTCCCTGTGCTATGTGGGTGCTTCCCACTAGCTATCTATTTTACATTTGGTAGTGTATATGTGTCCACGCCACTCTCACTTTGTCCCAGCTTACTCTTCCCCCACCCCGTGTCCTCAAGTGCATTCTCTATATCTGCATCTTTATTCCTGTCCTGCCCCTAGGTTCTTCAGAACCTTTTTTTTTTTTTTAGATTCCATATATATGTGTTAGCATACAGTATTTGTTTTTCTCTTTCTGACTTACCTCACTCTGTATGACAGTCTCTAGGTCCATCCACCTCACTGCAAATAACTCAATTTCGTTTCTTTTTATGGCTGAGTAATATTCCATTGTATATATGTGCCACATCTTCTTTATCCATTCATCTGTCGGTGGACACTTAGGTTGCTTCCATGTCCTGGCTATTGTAAATAGAGCTGCAAGGAACATTGTGGTACATGACTCTGTTGAATTATGGTTTTCTCAGGGTATATGCCCAGTAGTGGGATGGCTACCTACTAGTAGTGGGTCATATGGTAGTTCTATTTTTAGTTTTTTAAGGAACCTCCATACTGTTCTCCATAGTGGCTGTATCAATTTACATTCCCACCAACAGTGCACAACCTTGCATACTTGATTATGATGTGGGGTCCTGGGCTTCCCTGGTGGCGCAGTGGTTGAGAGTCCGCCTGCCGATGCAGGGGACACAGGTTTGTGCCCCGGTTTGGGTAGACCCCACATGCCACAGAGTGGCTGGGCCCATGAGCCATGGCCGCTGAGCCTGAGCGTCCGGAGCCTGTGCTCCGCAACAGGAGAGGCCACAACAGTGAGAGGCCCGTGTACCGCAAAAAAAAAAAAAAAAAATGATGTGGGATCCCTTTTATGTTGCTAGATTTGGCTTGCTAGTGTTCTTTTGAGGATTTTTGCATCTGTATTTCTAAGGGATCATGGTCTGTAGTTTCCTTTTGATATCTTTGTCTGGTTTTTGTTTGAGGATGATACTGTTCCCATAGAATGAGTTTTAGAAGAGTTTGTGAAGAATTGGTGTTAATTCCTCTTTAAATGTTGGGCAGACTTTACCAGTGAAGCCATCTTGCTCTGTGCTTTTCTTTATGGGAACTTTTTGGTTTTTTGGTTTTTGTTTATCTGTTTTTTAAAAATTATTAATTCAATGTCTTTACTTGTTATAGGTCTATTGAACTTTTCTACTCTTAAATCAGTCCCAGTAGTTTGTATCTTCCTATAAATTTGTCCTTTTTATCTTGGTTCTCTAGTTTTTTGGCATTCAGCTGTTCATAGTATTCCCTTATAATTCTTTTTATTTCAGTAAGGTTAGTAGTAATGTATTCTCTTTCTTTTCTGAGTTTAGTAATTTGAATTTTCTCCCTTTTTTTCTTGGTCCACCTACCTAAAGGTTTGTCAACTTTGCTGATCTTTTCATATAACCAACTTTTGGGTTTGTTTATTTTCTCTTTGTTTATCTCTTCTCTAATTTATTTCTGCTGTAGTCTTTTTTCTTTCCTTCCTTGCTTGCTTGAGTTTAGTTTGCTCTTCTTTTGCTAATTTTTTAAGGTGGAAGTTTATGTTAACTGAGTTCACATCTTTTAACTTTTTTGTATAGGTATTTACAAGTATAAATTTACCTCTAAGCATTGCTTTAGTTGCATCTCATACATTTTGGTAGGTTGTGTTTTGTTCATTTATCTCAAAATATTTATTTATTTCTCTTGTGATTTCTTCTTTGACCCGTTGGTTGTTTAGGAGTGTGATATTTAATTTCCACAAATTTGTGAATTTTCCAAGTTTCTTTTTGTTATTCATTTTGAATTTAATTCCATTTTGGTTGGAGAATATACTTTGTGTGATTTCAACCTTTTGAAATTTATGGAAACTTGTTTTATGGCCTGGAGAATGTTCCATGTACACTTGAAAAGAATATGCATTCTGCTGTTGTTAGATGGGCTGTTCTAAAGATATCTTTTAAGTTTAGATGGTTGATAGTTATCGTTCAAGTCTTCTGTTTCCTTTTGATCTTCCATATAATTGTTTTCTCTGTTATTGAAAGTTGGGCATTGAAGTCTCCAACTATTACAGTTGAATCGTTTATTTCTCCCTTCAGTTTGGCCAGTTTTTGCTTCATATATTTGTTGTTAGGTGCATATGTTGTTTTTGTTTTGCGGTACGCGGGCCTCTCACTGTTGTGGCCTCTCCCGTTGAGGAGCACAGGCTCAGCGGCCATGGCTCACGGGCCCAGCCGCTCCACGGCATGTGGGATCCTCCCGGACCAGGGTATGAACCCGTGTCCCCTGCATCGGCAGGTGGACTGTCAACCACTGCACCACCAGGGAAGCCCTGCATATATGTTTATAATTGTTAGATCTTCCAGATAGATTGATCCTATTATCATTATAAAGTGTCCTTTTTTGTCTTGAAGTCTATTTTGCTATTAGTTTAGCTACTCCAACTCTTCTTTTTTATTACTATTTGCATGATATATCTATATCATAAAGCTATACCTATATCTCTTGCATTTTAAATAATATAATGTGGAAACTCTGAAAATCAGATCACCTTTTCTGCCTCCCTAAGATTTGTTATTGTCACTGTTTTCCCTTTGTGACATCACTGAACTAATTCTATAGCCTCTATATTCTTTGTTGTGTGAAGTCACAGAAGTTTCTGCTCTGCTAGCTTAGTGGTCAGTTAATGAGTGAACAGAGATTTTCTTATATGCTTGGAACCAGTAGTCTCCCAGCCTTTACTGAGAGCCTCTGTGCATGTATTGGGGCATGCCTTCAGTGCTCAGACTCACACTTTACAGCTCTGCTTCCTGGAAGTCTTCACTTCCTGCTGTGCAGAGCTTCTGGGTCAGCCAGAGGTGAGAACTTAAGGCCGTACCTGGTCTCTCTGGGGCATGTGCACAGCCTTATGCATGTGTGTGGCTGTCTCGACCCCCAGGAATATGTCAGGCCTTTGCAAAGACCTCTGTGGACACCTTATCCCCCAGCTTTAACTTTTAACGTTTTTGGTTAGCTTCTAATTTTCCACCTGTTACCACTACCTCAGAAACCTGTGATATTAAATAATTGCTGCTGATTGTTTTTGACAAACATCCCTGGGGCTATAAGGCTTTTTGCACAAGAGCAAGGTGTGAGTCAGGTCAAAGTAATGTGAATGGGGCTTTTCAGGGAGCTGCCAGACAGCTCCCATAAAGACAGGAGTGCAGATTTTGGTGAGCTTCTAAATCTGTCTGCCCCCTCCAGTGGCTGCTGGGCTGCCAGTTTTCACCATAATTAGAAAGCTGATGGTTTTCAAGGCTACTTCAGAGCTGGGACATGGGAATAAGGCAAGTAAAAACCTTACAAAGCTCACTGTTCTAATTGAAATTCATCTATTTCTCTTGAATAAATGTACATCAGATTTTTAGCCTTTGGTTAATTTCAGAATTATGAAAAGGTTGATTTTAACAATTTTACCAATGTTATTAATGCTTGTATGGAGTGGTGGCTTTTCAGAGGTCCATACTCCGCCAGTCCCCGATGTCACTCTAAAGTCTCTTCATTTTTTAATGCCAGGGTTGGAGCTAAAAGAAGACAACTTCCAGCAGAAAGTTTTAGGAAAGAAACAAGCCCCTGCT